>NW_024724136.1:0-10622 GCF_018991925.1 Homarus americanus | reverse complement strand
CCTGGGAGTGTCAGAGGTGTACCTGGGAATTTCAGAGGTGTACCTGGGAATTTCAGAGGTGTACCTGGGAGTGTCAGAGATGTAGCTGAGAGTGTCACAGGAGTGCCTGGGAGTGTCAGAGGTGTACTTGGGAGTGTGAGAGGTGTACCTAGGAGTATCGGAGGTTGACCTGGGAGTGTCGGAGTTGTACCTGGGAGTGTCGGAGGTGTAACTAGGAGTGTGAGAAGTGTAACTGGGAGTGTCAAAGGTGTACCTGGGAGTGTCGGAGGTGTACCTGGGAGTGTGAGAAGTGTTCCTGGGAGTGTCGGAGGTGTACCTGGGAGTGTCAGAGGTGTACCTCGGAGTGTCAGAGGTGTACCTGGGAGTGTCAGAGGTGTACCTCGGAGTGTCAGAGATGTACCTGGGAGTGACAGAGATGTATCTGGGAGTGTCGGACGTGTGCCTGGGAGTGTCAGAGGTGTACCACGGCATGTCAGTGGAGTACCTGGGACTGTCAGAGGTGTACCTGGGAGTGTCAGAGGTGTACCTGGGAGTGTCAAAGGTGTACCTGGGAGTGTCAGGGTGTGCCTGGGGTGTCAGAGGGTGTACCTGGGAGTGTCAGAGAGTGTGCAGTGTCCGAGGTGTACCTGGGAGTGTCGAAGTTGTACCTGCGAGTGTCGGAGGCGGACCTGGGAGTGTCAGAGGTGTACCTGGGAATAACAGACGTGTACCTGGGAGTGTCAGAGGCGTACTTGGGAATGTCAGAGGTATACCAGGGAGTGTCAGTGAAGTACCTGGGAGTCTCAAAGGTGTACCTGGGAGTATCGGAGGTATACCTGGGAGTGTCAGTGGTGTACCTGGGAGTCTCAGAGGTGAAACAGGGAGTGTCAGAGGAGTACCTGGGAGTGTCAGAGGTGTACCTGGGGTATCAGAGGTGTACCTGGGGAGTATCGGAAGTGTACTGGGGAGTGTCAGAGGGGTGTGCCTGGGAGTGTGAGAGGGTGTGCCAGGGAGTGTCCAGGGTGTGTGCCTGGGGTGTCGGAGGTATGCCTGGAGTGTCCGAGTTGTACCTGGGAGTGTCGAAGTTGTACCTACGAGTGTCGGAGGCGGACCTGGGAGTGTCAGACGTGTACCTGGGAATAACAGAGGTGTACCTGGGAGTGTCAGAGGCGTACCTGGGAATGTCAGAGGTATACCAGGGAGTGTCAGTGAAGTACCTGGGGGTCTCAAAGGTGTACCTGGGAGTATCGGAGGTGTACCTGGGAATATCGGAGGTATACCTGGGAGTGTCAGAGGTGTACCTGGGAGTCTCAGAGGTGAAACAGGGAGTGTCAGAGGAGTACCTGGGAGTGTCAGAGGTGTACCTGGGATTATCAGAGGGGTACCTGGGAGTATCGGAAGTGTACCTGGGAGTGTCAGAGGTGTACCTGGGATATCAGAGGTGTACCTGGGAGTGTCAGAGGAGAACTTGGGAGTGTCAGGGGTGTACCTGGGAGTGTATCAGAGGTGTACCTGGGAGTATCGGGAAGTGTACCTGGGGAGTGTCAGGGGTGTGCCTGGGAGTGTCAGGTTGTACCTGGGAGTGTCTGGGGTGTACCTGGGGAGTATCTGGGGGTGTATCTGGGAGTGTCTGGGGTGTACCTGGGAGTGTCAGAGGTCTACCTGGGAATGTCAGGGGTGTACCAGGGAGTGTCAGTGGAGTACCTGGGAGTGTCAGAGGTGTACCTGGGAGTGTCGGAGGTGTACATGGAGTGTCAAAGGTGTACCTGGCAGTGTCAGCGGTGTACCTGGGAGCGTCAGATGTGTGCCTGGGAGTGTCTGAGGTGTACCTGGTAGTGTCTGAGGTGTACCTGGGAATGTCTGAGGTGTACCTGGGAGTGTCAGAGAAGTACCAGGGAGTGTCACAGGAGTACCTGGGAGTGTGAGAGGTGTAGCTGCGAGTGTGAGAGGTGTACCTGGGAGTGTCTGAGGTGTACCTGGGAGTGTCAGGGGAGAACCAGGGAGTGAAAGAGGTGTACCTGGGAGTGTCAGAGGTGTACCAGGGAGTTTCAGAGGAATACCTAGGAGTGTCAGAGGTGTACCTGGGAGTGTCAGAGGTGTACCTAGAGGTATCGGAGGTTTACCTGGGAGTGTCGGAGTTGTACCTGGGAGTGTCGGAGGCGGAACTGGAAGTGTCAGAGGTGTACCTGGTGTTACGAACCCCTCCACCCAGCACTACGAACCACGCCATCTATTGTCCTGATCTACCTACCCAGCACCACGAGCAACGCCATCTAGGGACGAGACACGAGTATGACTCGTCTTAGTTACCACTCCGAGGTTTCCCTTCTCCCTATCCTGGTTGTTGCGTCACCTCCTCAAAGTCTTCTTTGTCAGCTCCAATTCGAGGAAAGGGACTTGGCTCTGGGAAGTGACCACAGGATCATCTATCCTCTAAACCTACGTCGCAGTGACTACCTACCGTCTTCTACAATACTCAGCCTTACTCGTCAGCCATCTCAGCTCCTCACTTAAGTACTTATATTTTGTATTAACTCCCCCACGTCCACTTGCTTCAAGATTGTTTTATGTTTATTAATATGTATATACTGTTAATGTTTAGGTTAAGTTTGGTTAAGGGTAATTTATAAGCTGAATATTTTGTTAAGGGATTTATGGTACTCTATTATATACAACGAAAACTCGCATCCTTTGTCTACCCTTTTATAATCCGATTGTCTTTGTTTTTGTTTTTTGTTGTTACCTGTTGGGATCTGGGTAGACGTATAACTATGTTCTAAATCCCCAACTCGTAACAAATGGCGACCGTGACAGGACACGACCTTAAGTACCATATTCCTTCCTCCCTTGTTACTCAGTGTTAATTATTCCTCCCAGTCACTTCTGTTCACAATTGCTTTACGGTAGTTTAAAGTTTCCTTCATATGTGTGTGCATATATTGGTATTATCGTATAGTAAGAGTGACAGACGTAGGATATTAGGTTCCAAGTGTCATAAGGCTTACCTGTTATTACACGTGGTAGTCGTGTAGTAAGTCTTATCGAGTGTTGGGAAGAATCCGGATCTGTTTAATGCCGTACCCTCACTCAGAGTAGGTTGTTCCATAGTCACTAGTTTACGGTGAAGTGATATCTTGGGACGCCACGCTCTACCAGGACCCCATAATTATAAAGCCTCAATTATTGTTCTTCTCATTATCTCATTCAGGGTCTCTCATACCATTTATCAGGGTTGTTAATCCGGATCTTTATATTAATGCCCAATACGCGCTTCCTCTTTCCAAGTATATCAGGGTTGTTAATCCGGATCTTTATATTAATGCCGTAATACGCCCTACCTCTTTCCAAGTCTTATCCTTATCTAAGGATCTTCTCAGAAAGAACAATAATCATAAGTGTAATTTCCTAATTTCTTGAATTTGGATTTTTCAGGACTTTCTGGTTTATCCACTGCGTGATATTTTCTAGGGTTATCCACTTATCTTATCTTTGGACCATTAGTTAATTTAATATATTTACTTAACAATGGCCACCTCAGGATTTTTGATCTCAGGATTTTATTGAAAATCCTTGTAGCTAAATTGCGGTAATATCCTGAAGAAAGAATGGAAAGAAATAGCCAACTATTATAATATCCATTTTTCACAGCAGCGGTACAAAATGTTAAGAATCATGTGATTGAAGTGTTGGTTCAACATGAAGTTTTAAAAGAATCCGCTGTTGACAGATTAACGCCCATGTCCAAGAAACTTCAACCACTATCCACCACCCCTCCTCACTCAGAAGTTGCTTCAGGTCTGGCTAGCCCTCAAGAAAAAACACAACGAATAGACGCCTTAGAACTAGAACGAGCAAGGTTCGAGTTCCAAATCAAAATGAAAGAACTAGAGTTGGAACAGGCCAAGTTGGAGAAGGAGGCCAAGTTGGAGCAGGCCAAGTTGGAGCAGCAGGCCAAGTTGGAGCCTGAAGAAAGGTCAGAACAGGCCAAGTTGCAGCATGAAGAAAAGTTGGAACAGGCCAGGTCGGAACAGGCCAAGTTGGAGCAGGAGGTTAGACTGAAAGAACTACAGGTAAGAGAGATAGAAGTCACCTTAACATCGGAGTTTAGATCAAAAGAAGTGGCATTAAGAGAGAAACTAGCTGCTTTTAACCCTGCTACTGCTTCTTCCCTTGTTCCCGGGTTTGATGAATCCGATATGGACGGGTCATTTAGGACTTTTGAGAAAATAGCCGGGAAGAATGAGTGGCCAAAGGACCAGTGGGTGTCAGTGTTAGTTCCTAAATTATATGGTAAGGCTCGTAGAGGTTATAACTGTTTAGACCAGACTGATGACTATGATAACGTAAAAAAAGAATATCCTCACCTCTTATGCTATCACGCCAGATGGATACCGGCAGAAGTTTCGTAAACTAACCAAACCATTTTCCCACACCTTTGTTGAGTTTGCTCAAGAAAAGCTTAGGTTTTTTAAGAAGTGGTTAGAGGCTACAGAGACCTCCACATTTCAGGATTTGTTAAATTTGGTAGTCCTGGAGGAGTGGAAGAACAAGATACCATTTCACATCTTGAAGCATGTGGAGGAGCGTGGAAAGTTGAACTGGGAGCACTGCTGAGCTGGCTGATGAGTACGCCTTTCTTGTGGGGTCACTGGGCAGTAGGGAACGTGGTACGTTCCGGCATGTTAGGTCCTCCTCTGATGATAACCTTAGGGACGTGAGTGGTAGGTCGAAAGGTCCCACACCTACCCCCCCTGATGCAACCAAGTTTTATTGTTCTTATTGTAAAAAACCAGGCCATACGATCCAGTCTTGTAAACACCCAAAGTGTCGAACTTCTAAAAGTAGTTCCCTGGATCCCAAATTCAAACCAATAGCAAACACCAATGTGGAAAGGCCCCATCAGGATCTCTTCTCTTCATTCACCTATGAGGGAAAAATTTCAATCATAGAGGGGGTCTCGTTCTTTCCCTATTCGTATACTACGTGATACGGGCGCAGCACAATCTATCCTCCTGTTTAACGTCATTCCTGATATATCTACCGCATTTACTAATGAGAGTGTTCTAATTTCGGATCTCTCATCCCATTCTTCCTATCCTTTAGCTAAAGTGCACCTCCAATGTCCCTTGATTACTGGGGAAGTGCAAATAGCCATAAGGAAAGACCCAATGCCTGTGTGCAGCATTCATTTATTATTGGGTAATGACTTGGTAGGAGATCTAGTGGTTCCTAACATAAAGACAGTCGACTCTCCCTTACCTGTCAACTCCACCACTGACCTTAAAGAAACTATTCCTCATCTTTTCCCATCTTGTGCTGTCACCCGGTCACAGTGTGTGCGTAATGGGCCCTCTTCATGTGAAACCACCTCCAATATCTTACTACCCACAGAAAATCTGTACAATAAGACCATTAGTAAGGATGAGCTCATTACAGCCCAACAATCTGATCCATCTGTGTTCAAACAGGTGATGAAAGACCTCAGTGTGGACCATTGTACATCTTCGGCTTACCACCCACCGTCCCAAGGTTGCTTGGAACGGTTCCATCAAAACTTTCAAATCGATGCTAATAAACTATCTCCCCTCAACTATATAGTCCATACTCCTGATCGCCGATGAGATTCACAACTTGTTCACATTAATCTCATGAAACTTTACCATTCCAGGCAGTCAGAGGAAGACATCCCAGAGGCTATAAGTCAACCTGTATTGCATACGGTTTTGTCAGGGCCGGAGCCGGAGACAGATGACATGGACCTATTGGAGAATTTAGACTTCCCTCTACCTAAAGAAAACCCTACTAACAGTCACATACTTAACAACTTGGATGAGTATTTTTCTGTTCTGAATCCATCTCAAGCAAAAGATCTCACCAAGTTATTATCAACATTTCCTAAAGTCACATCAGACCTCCCAGGGTTTTGCAATATACTTAAACATGATATTAAGCTAATCTCGGATGATGTACAACCCATTAGGCAATCAGCCTATCGACTAAATCCAAAAAAATAAGAGATTATGAAAAAGGAGGTAGATTTTTTGTTAAAACATAACTTAGCTGAGCCTAGTACCTCCCCCTGGGCTTCACCTTGCCTTCTCATTCCAAAACCCGATGGCACTTTTCGTTTATGTACCGATTATCGTAAAGTGAACCAGGTCACTGTCTCAGACTCCTACCCTTTACCTTTGATTGAAGATATAATAGACAGCATAGGCTGTGCCAAATTTATCAGTACGGTGGACTTATTGAAGGATATTGCCTCAAGTGGGACTCACAGATGAGGGCATGTCTCAGCATTTACTCCATTTGGTCTTTTTCAATATTTGGTTATGGCGTTTGGCTTTTTCTAATGCTCGGCCATTCAGAGGGCCATCAACTTCCTAATTGCAGGACCTAGGTGGGACGTTCGCCTACCTGGATGACCTGGTGGTGGTGTCGGACAGCTGGGACGAACATCTGGTGCGTTTGGTGATACTGTTTGCACGACTGCAAGAGACTGGATTCACCATAAACCTGGCTAAATCTGCTTTTGGCCGGGCCTCAGTGACTTACCTGGGACATATCGTTGGGCATGGTATGGTGAGACCCAAGGAGGCAAACGTTAGAGCCATCTTGTCCTTCCCCACTCCAAGAACGAGGAAGGAACTCATGCGCTTCCTGGGGATGTGCGGCTACTACCGTCGGTTCTGCAGTAACTTCTCCAGCGTGGCCGGACCCCTCACAGACCTTACCAGTTCTGCGGTTCCTTACATCTGGAACCAGAAGTGCGACCAGTCTTTCCACCGCCTCAAAGCCTTCCTTGCCTCCAAGCCTGTAGTCCACTCCCCTGACTACACCTCGCCCTTCCATCTACAAATCGACGCTAGTGGTGTCGGAGTGGGGGCTGTGCTCCTACAACCCGACCCAACCACTGATGTTCTTCACCCTGTGGCATATTACTCCGCCAAGTTGAAAAAACATCAGACCAACTACTCGACCATAGAAAGGAGGCCTTGGCTCTAGTGTTGTGGCAATAAAAAGATTTGAATGTTACCTCCGAGTCTTGCTTACTAAACAACCTAGTCTTCTGGAAGCCATAACCCACTCACGTTCATCCAAACAACAAGACCTCCAACCAGCAAGATCCTCCGCTGGGCTCTCCTCCACCAACCCTATAATCTACAAGTCCGGCACATAAAGGGTCCGATAAACCTGATTGCGGAGCTCTTATCTAGGCTCAGTGGAAATGCAGCAGCTACTCTCCAGGCACAGGTGATCACCTCCTTCGCGCCCGCGCTACAGGAGGTCTTTGGAAGGGTGTGTTACGAACCCCTCCACCCCGCACTACGAACCACGCCATCTATTGTCCTGATCTACCTACCCACCACCACGAGCAACGCCATCTAGGGACGAGACACGTGTATGACTCGTCTTAGTTACCACTCCGAGGTTTCCCTTCTCCATATCCTGGGTTGCGTCACCTCCTCAAAGTCTTCTTTGTCAGCTCCAATTCGAGGAGAGGGACTTGGCTCTGGGAAGTGAACACAGGATCATCTATCCTCTAAACCTACGTGCAGTGACTACCTACCGTCTTCTACAATACTCAGCCTTACTCGTCAGCCATCTCAGCTCCTCACTTAAGTACTTATATGTTGTATTAACTCCCCACGTCCACTTGCTTCAAGATTGTTTTATGTTTATTAATATGTATATACTGTTAATGTTTAGGTTAAGTTTGGTTAAGGGTAATTTATAAGCTGAATATTTTGTTAAGGGATTTATGGTACTCTATTATATACAACGAAAACTCGCATCCTTTGTCTACCCTTTTATAGTCCGATTGTCTTTGTTTTGTTTTTTTTGTTGTTACCTGTTGGGATCTGGGTAGACGTATAACTATGTTCTAAATCCCCAACTCGTAACACTGGGAGTATCAGAGGTGTACCTGGGAGTGTCAGAGGTGTACCTGGGAATGTCAGAGGTATACCAGGGAATGTCAGTGAAGTACCTGGGAGTGACAGCAGTGTACCTGGGAGTGTCTGAGGTGTACCTCGGAGTGTTAGAAATGTATCAGGGAGTGACAGAGGAGTACGTAGGAGTGTCAGAGGTGTACCTGGGAGTGTGAGAAGTGTACCTGGGAGTGTCTGGGAGGTGTGCCTGGGTGTGTCAGAGGTGTACTTGGGAGTGTCAGAGTTGTACCTTGGAGAGTCAGCGGTGTACCTGGGAGTGTTTGAGGTTTACCTGGGAGTGTCAGAGGTGTGCCTGGGAGTGTCAGAGGTGCACTTGGAAGTGTCAGAGGTGCACCTTGGAGTGTATGAGGTGTACCTGGGAGTGTCTGAGGTGTACCTGGCAGTGTCTGAGGTGTACCTGGCAGTGTCTGGGGTGTAACTGGCAGTGTCAGCGGTGTACCTGGGAGTATCAGCGGTTCACCTGGGAGTGTTAGAGGTGTATCAGGGAGTGACAGAGGTACCTGGGAGTGTCAGAGGTGTACCTGGGAGTGTCGGAGGTGTACCTGGGAGTGTCGGAGGTGTACCTGGGAATGTCAGAGGTGTACCTGGGAGTGTCAGAGGTGTATCTGGGAGTGTCAGCGATGTACCTGGGAGTGTCTGAGGTGTACCTGGGAGTGTCAGACGTGTGCCTAGGAGTGTCAGAAGTGCACTTGGGAGTGTCAGAGGTGAACCTTGGAGTGTCTGAGGTGTACCTGGGAGTGTCTGAGGTGTACCTGGCTGTGTCTGAGGTGTACCTGGGAGTGTCTGAGGTGTACCTGGGAGTGTCAGAGAAGTACCAGGGACTGTCACAGGAGTACCTGGGAGTGTTAGAGGTGTATTAGGGAGTGTCGGACGTGTACCTGGGAGTGTCAGAGGTGAACCACGGAATGTCAGTGGAGTACCTGGGACTGTCAGAGGTGTACTTGGGAGTGTCAGAGGTGTACCTGAGAGTGTCAGCGGTGTACCTGGGAGTGTCAGGGGTGTGCACCAAGTGTCCAAGAGGTATGCCAGGGGAGTGTCAGTGAAGTACCTGGGGAGTGTCAGCGGTGTGCCTGGGGTGTCTGAGGTGTACCTGGGGTGTCAGAGGTGTGCCTGGGGAGTGTCAGAGGAGCACTTGGGAGTATCAGAGGTGCACCTTGGAGTGACTGAGGTGTACCTGGCAGTATCTGAGGTGTACCTGGCAGTGTCTGAGGTGTACCTGGCAGCGTCAGCGGTGTACCTGGGAGTGTCAGCAGTGTACCTCGGAGTGTTAGACGTGTATCAGGGAGTGACAGAAGAGTACGTCAGAGTGTCAGAGGTGTACCTGGGAGTGTGAGAAGTATACCTGGTAGTGCCTGGGGTGTACCTGGGAGTGTCAGAGGTGTACCTGGGAGTATCGGAGGTGTACCTGGGAGTGTCACAGGTGTACCTGGGAATATCGGAGGTGTACCTGGTCACAGGTGTACCTGGGAGTGTCAGAGGTGTACCTGGGAGTGTCAGAGATGTGCCTAGGGTGTCAGAGGTGTGTCTGGGGAGTGTCGGACGTTTACCTGCAGGGGTGCCAGAGGTGTACCTGGGAGTGTCGGAGGTGTGCCTGGGAGTGTCTGGGGGTGTGCCTGGGAGTGTCTGGGTGTATCTGGGGAGTGTCTGAGGGTTTACCTGGGAGTGTCTGAGGTGTAACTGGCATTGTCTGAGGTGTAACTGACAGTGTCAGCGGTGTACCTGAGAGTGTCAATGGTGCACCTGGGAGTGTTAGAGGTGTATCAGGGAGTGACAGAGGAGTACCTAGGAGTGTCAGAGGTGTACCTGGGAGTGTCAGAGGTGTACCTAGGAGTGTCAGAGGTGTACCTGTGAGTGTCAGAGGTGTACCTGGGAATTTCAGAGGTGTACCTGGGAGTGTCAGAGATGTACCTGAGAGTGTCACAGGAGTACCTGGGAGTGTCAGAGGTGTACTTGTGAGTGTGAGAAGTGTACCTAGGAGTATCGGAGGTTTACCTGGGAGTGTCGGAGTTGCACCTGGGAGTGTCGGAGGTGTAAGTAGGAGTGTGAGCAGTGTAACTGGGAGTGTCAGAGGTGTACCTGGGAGTGTCGGTGGTGTACCTGGGAGTGTGAGAAGTGTTCCTGGGAGTGTCGTAGGTGTACCTGGGAGAGTCAGTGTGTACCTCAGAGTGTCAGAGGTGTACCTGGGAGTGTCAGAGGTGTACCTGGGAGTGTCAGAGATGTACCTGGGAGTGTCAGAGGTGTATCTGGGAGTGTCGGACGTGTACCTGGGAGTGTCAGAGGTGTACCACGGAATGTCAGTGGAGTACCTTGGACTGTCAGAGGTGTACCTGGGAGTGTCAGAGGTGTACCTGGGAGTGTCAAAGGTGTATCTAGGAGTGTCAGAGGTGTATTTGGGAGTATCAGAGGTGTACCTAGGAGTGTGAGAGGTGTACCTGGGAGTGTCCGAGGGGTACCTGGGAGTGTCGAAGTTGTACCTGCGAGTGTCGGAGGCGGACCTGGGAGTGTCAGAGGTGTACCTGGGAATACCAGACGTGTACCTGGGAGTGTCAGAGGCGTACCTGGGAATGTAAGAGGTATACCAGGGAGTGTCAGTGAAGTACCTGGGAGTCTCAAAGGTGTACCTGGGAGTATCGGAGGTATACCTGGGAGTGTCAGAGGTGTACCTGGGAGTCAGAGGTGAAACAGGGAGTG
>NW_024724135.1:0-9737 GCF_018991925.1 Homarus americanus | reverse complement strand
CACCTACAGTGATTTACTTGCATATATATATATATATATATATATATATATATATATATATATATATATATATATATATATATATATATATATATATATATATATATATATACCTGTATATATATATATCAGACAGTCTACTTTCCTAGACTGTCTGATCCACAGAATAGGTAACACCTTTAAGTTCAGTATTTATAGGAAACCTACTAATGTGTGTTCATACATTCATTATTATTCTGCCCACCATAATAGAGTCAAACAGTCAGTATTTTCATCAATGTTTTTACGTGCTTTGAGAATTTGCAGCCCGGAATTCATTGATGAGGAATATAAATATATCTATAATATTGGCTTGAACCTTAAGTACCCTATATATATATATATATATATATATATATGGTGATAACCATATATATATATATATATATATATATATATATATATATATATATATATATATATATATATATATATATATATATATATATATATATATATATATATATATATATATATTCACACTCGAGAGCCACTAGTGGAAGGCATTTCTCACTGTCTCTCCTGAGGTTGTAGACATCAGCTGCGCCGCAAGATGGCTGAAAGTGCGGATGATTTTCTTCCTGCTTCATCATCTGTGAGTGACTGGTGCTCTGTTGGTGGACAGTGTATAGATATGTACATACCAAGATATGTGAACACGCCTGACACCAGGACTCTTGTTACCATTTATTCACATGTCTGTATTACTACATATTATTATAGCATGTCTGATGTCCATGCTTATGTCTAATGCCTATGTTCATTTACTATGTCCCGATGTACTATGTCTGTACCGCGCTAGTCGAGTAATTAGAAGACCTCATTTATTGTCCTAGGAATGTCTAGCAACTCCCCTTGCCTGGCTAGCTAATTTTCCTCAGATCGGCCTCGGCCTACCTACGGTCCGGGGTCCCTAGTAACCGCTCCTGTATCGGTTGGCTATCACGCCCAGCCTTGTACCACTTGTTGAATATATCTACTGCTCGTGCCCTGGAGTTTCAAGAACCTTGTCTAGGATTACATCCACCACACCACATGGCGCAGATGAGTAGCTCCAACACGACAGTTTACAAGCCTTAAGAGCCGGCCCCGTCTGTTTCCGGCCTCGTGTTTCCCGCCCAGAAGATTTACTCCACAGTGCCCCTGGATTTAAAGTGCTTTGTGACCTTGTGAAGTGCCCTAAGTGAAGTGCAGTGCCTTTCATGTCTCTTTGCTATGTTTCTGCGGCCCTACAGGTAGCAGACACGCCTTCAGCCCAGTTTCCAAGACAGCACTTCCGGCATACAACCCCCATCCACGGAGGCTCGCAAGCCACTGCCCGCGTCCCCTCCACTGACATCACCAGCATCTCGCCCGGGCGCGCGGAGGAATACACCGCCGCTAGCCGCCTCCTCTCACTTCACAAATATTACAGTCAGTACTCTTTTACTTGCCAGCCAGTTCCTGCACTTAAGCAAATCCATTGGCGAAAATATAGCACTTCACCTTATTCTCCTTGTCTTTCCCATCGCAACAATACCAAGCACGAGATGTCTGACCACGACGATTTGCTGGGAAATTTATATGAGGATTATGAGGAAGACGACGCCTCACAAACCCTCCCACCCCCCCTCACGCCTCACACGCCGGGCGCGCCAAATTCAAAGGATGGGAGCCAGGATATACGTCAGTTAATCCACTTCCTACAAGTTTCTCAAGAGAAGGAAGCCCAAAGACGTCAATTAGAGGAGGAAAAACGACGTCAAGAGGAATTGTCAAGACAGTCAGAGGAATCAGCTTACCGCCTTCAACTTCAACAACAACACCAAGCTGATAACCGCAAATTCCTGGACCTATTGGAATTGCTGGCAACGAGGACGACTTCACCAGCTGCCACAACCAACTCGCCAGCTTCAGCCTCTTCATCTATCCTTCAGACAACGCCTCCTCACACGTCACCTATCTCCCCTAGGTATGCCTCAGTGTCTTCTCAACCACCTGTTCCAGTCTCAACTCTCGTCGACCTCTCCGTGCCTCCTCCACCGCCTGCCGTCTCGAGTACACCCCTGCACAGCAAGTCTTCAGTTCCCAGTCCCCCACCTCTTCAATCTGATGCAACATATCAAGTATACCGTCAATGGCGACGCCGTTTCGAAGACTTTGCTGTTATGTCTGACCTCTACCGAATGCCCCCTCATAAACAACTCATCCAATTAAGATCGTGCATTTCCCTCGATGTTCAACGCCTCCTAGAGCACACGCTAGCCATCCCCCCTGACTCCCCCAGGTCAGTGACAGAGGTTTTAAACGCCTTGCAGAGTCATTTCCGTGGCCTCCGCAATGACGCTTTGCGTCGTAGGGAACTGCTATCCTGCAAACAAGCTTCTGGGGAATCATTCTCAGACTTCTATGCACGACTTAAGGACCTAGCAACCGAGGTGGACCTATGTACAGGCGATCCTGTAACCTGTGCTGAGATCCAGCTCAAGATGATCTTGCTGATGGGTGTACGTGACGAGGACCTGCTTCAGAAACTCCTCACCCTCGACGCCGCCTCTTCCCTCACCGACTTCGTCACCTGTTGCAGGTCGTATGAGGCCACAAGAGAGGCCGCCTCAGCTATACACTCATCGCCATCTCAAGTCCACGCCGTCTCCACCTACAAGAGGAATCAACGCCAGATGCAGACGACGTCCTCTCCACAGCCCCCGTCACAGTCACCAGTTTCTTCTCCCGAATCCTGCAGGAACTGTCAGCGCCAGCATGGTCCAGGAAAGTGCCCTGCGGCTGATAGTACATGTCGAAACTGTGGGTTTCAAGGCCATTGGCCCCGCACACCTCGATGTCCTGCCAACAAGGCCTCATGCAACGCTTGCAACAAGCAAGGACACTTCGCCAAGTGTTGCAGGTCCACCAAGAAGCCTCCACCTCCAGGTCAAAACGTCTCTTCACAGCCCGACAGAACGTCCACACCACCGTCTCCCAAGAACGACAAAGGATGCCGACGCGTGGATGATGCCTCGAGTGACAGGTCCCCCAAGCCCGTCAATGTTCGTCTGTCCTACGGTACCAACTCTTCCAACCTCCTGATGATACCTGACACGGGCGCGGACATCACGGTGATTGGACCAACACACCTGGACGCCCTCAACATCCCCAGGAGTAGCCTGTCACCCACAGCCATGAACGACGTGCTCACAGCGGACGGGTCCCCGATGTCTCCACCTTTGGGTTGCTTCAAGGCAACACTACAGCTCGGTCCCAAGTCTTGCCTTGCCACAGTCCACGTCCATGAGGGCATCCAAGCCCCTCTCTTGTCATGTGGCCATTGTCAGGACTTGGCCATCGTCTCATCCGAGTTCCCAAAGCCCATCCTCGCTGTGACACACCTCAACAGGTGTGCAGAGATACCTGTTTCAGCCATGACCACACCTGCTGCCGCCCGGGAGTTCTTTTTTCGTCAGTTCAGCGACGTCCTTGTCTCCAAGCCCGACCTCCAGAAGACGCCGCTCAAGAAGATGACAGGCCCCCCGATGAGAATCCACCTCAAGCCTGGCGCGACGCCTTTCGCCATCCACACACCCAGGCCTATCCCCTTTGCCATACGGAACAAGGTGAAGGCAGAGCTCGATTCTCTGGTGCAGCAGGGGATCATCAGACACGCCGGTGAGGAGCCCTCCGAGTGGTGCCACCCTATGGTCTTGGCACCCAAGCCTGTAGGTGTTCGCATCACAGTGGACCTCACCCATCTCAACTCGCAGGTCTCCCGTCCCGCCCATCCATCGCCCACGCCCATCCAAGCAGTCCGCAGCGTCACCCCGTCTGCAAAGTTCTTTACCACGGCGGATGCACTACATGGGTACTGGCAAGTCGACCTGGCGGAAGAAGATCGCCACCTCACTACATTCATCACGCCCTACGGCCGCTTCCAACACTGCCGCGGACCCATGGGCTTCGCAGCAACGGGGGATGCATACTGCCTCCGTGGGGATATGGCTCTGCAGGGTGTCACCAACTGCGTAAAGGTCGTAGATGACATCCTGCTCTTCGACGATGATCTCCCAGCCCACTTGAACCGAGTTCATCTGATGCTCACAAGATGTCGTGCCCATGGTATCACCCTGAACAAAGATAAATTTGTGGTCGCCGCCCCCCAAGTTAACTACTGCGGCTACAACATCTCGCCAGAGGGGATCTCAGCTGATGAGGAGAAGGTCAAGGCCATCAGGGACTTCCCTACTCCAGCGAACCTGACCGACCTTCGCTCATTTATGGGCCTGGTAAATCAGCTGGCCGACTTCTCCCCTAAAATCGCCACATCAGCCCAACCTCTACGCCCCCTCATGAGCCCCAAGCGCTCTTTCCTCTGGACTCCTGACCACGACCTAGCGTTCAGGAATGTTAAGAAGGCTTTGCTGTCACCACCAGTCCTGGCACCCTTCGACCCGTCCTTACCAGTGGTCCTCCAGACCGACGCCTCCCGTCTATACGGCCTCGGATATGCCCTCCTTCAAGACCACGGCCAGGGTAGACTGTGCTTAGTTCAGTGTGGCTCCAGGTTTTTGACGGACACGGAGACCAGATACGCCACCATTGAACTAGAGATGCTGGCAGTCGCCTGGGCTATGGCCAAGTGCCGCCTTTACCTGTTCGGCCTTGGGCATTTCACCCTCATGACGGACCATCGCCCGCTCATACCCATCCTCAATCACTACACGTTGGACGCCATCGAAAATCCTCGCCTCCAACGTCTCAAAGAGAAGACCGCCCCTTACGTCTTTACAGCTGTGTGGCGCGCCGGGAAGCTTCTGTGCATACCAGACGCCCTCTCCCGAGCCCCTGTTAGTCGCCCCACACCCGAAGATGAAGTCGACTGTACCACGGCCGCGGCTCACGTTCGGTCTTTAGTGACACACACAGCCACTTCTCTTGCTGACAAGACGACGATGACGCCCTCCATCGAAGACGATAGGACTCTCCAGGAGCTTCGCATCGCCGCCGCTCAAGACCCGGCATACGTCCAACTCCTCGACTACGTCTCCGCTGGATTCCCCACCAACCGCTACGACATTCACGCCTCCGCCCTCCCCTTCTGGAAGCTAAGGGATAACCTCTATGCGGACGGAGAGCTGGTGTTGTACGGCCCCAGGATCGTCGTTCCCGCTGCCCTCCGCCGGCGCACCTTATCCCGCCTCCATGACAGCCACCGCGGCGTTGAAGCCACCAGGCGCAGAGCCCGTCAGACCGTCTTCTGGCCTGGTATTGACGCCGATATTAAGAGCACGGTTGAGGCCTGTGAGCCTTGCCAGCAACTCCAACCCAGCCAGCAACAAGAGCCATACCTGTGCAATGACCTCCCAAAGCGGCCCTTTGAGTCCGTGTCCGCCGACTTCTTTAATGTGGCCGGAAAGTCTTTCCTGGTGGTCGCCGACAGGCTCTCTGGATGGCCCGTGGTAGTTCCCTGTGGTCGGGACACCACCTCTTCCAGGGTCATCCGGATGTTTTGTTGCTTCTTCCGGGAAGTCGGAGTGCCTCTCCGCCTCCGAACCGACAGTGGGCCCCCGTTCAATAGCCACGAGTTCAAGAGCTTCGCCGAACGCTGGGGCGTCCACCACATCGTCACCTCCCCTCATTACCCGCAGGCGAATGGCCCCGCCGAGGCAGCGGTAAAGTCCGTAAAATACCTCATCCTCAAGACAGCACCGACGGGGAACCTGGACTGCGAGGAGTTCGACAGGGGCCTACTGGAACTCCGTAACACCCCTACCCCTGCCGGACGCTCTCCTGCCCAGGTGTTGTATGGCCGCCCCCTTCGTACTTGTGTGCCTGCCCACCCCCAGTCCTTCTTAGATGAATGGCAGATCAAGGCGGACGAGTGTGACCGCCGTGAGGCTGCCCGGATGGCCCAAGTGACAAGCTACTATGACGCCCAAGCCCGCCCCCTTCCCAGGTTGGCCGTCGGCCAGCAAGTACGAATCCAGGACCCGACGTCACACCGCTGGGACAAGGTTGGGGTCGTCATGGGCCGTGGCGAGCCTCGTTCGTACCAAGTCCGCCTCCCCAGTGGTCGTGTGTGGTGGCGAAACAGACGCCACCTCCGCCCAGTGCCACCCTCTAGTGACGAACCTTCCTCCCCGTCCCCTGTGTCCCCTTGCCCAGACCAGGAACGAAGGTCGTCAGTTGATCCTCCCATTGTCCCTCGCCGCTCCCCCCGACTCATGGAAAAAGAGTCCGTAGCCGCTCGAGATTGCACTACGAGCGTAAGGGGGGAGGGAGGTGTATAGATATGTACATACCAAGATATGTGAACACGCCTGACACCAGGACTCTTGTTACCATTCATTGTAACCATTTATTCACATGTCTGTATTACTACATATTATTATAGCATGTCTGATGTCCATGCTTATGTCTAATGCCTATGTTCATTTACTATGTCCCGATGTACTATGTCTGTACCGCGCTAGTCGAGTAATTAGAAGACCTCATTTATTGTCCTAGGAATGTCTAGCAACTCCCCTTGCCTGGCTAGCTAATTTCCCTCAGATCGGCCTCGGCCTACCTACGGTCCGGGGTCCCTAGTAACCGCTCCTGTATAGGTTGGCTATCACGCCCAGCCTTGTACACTTATTGAATATATCTACTGCTCGTGCCCTGGAGTTTCAAGAACCTTGTCTAGGATTACATCCACCACACCACATAAACAACATAAATATAGCATTAGGACAGGCCAGGAATCCAATACTCTGTTTGTTCATCTGAGGGACAATAAGCATTGCATTGACTGGGATAATGCCTCCTCAATATTACCTTGTAATTCAATTGACAGTAGGAACATTATAGAATCCAGTCTTATTACATATGGAAGCAGTCAACATGAATTTGGGTAATGGCATGTACAAACTGGACAATTTTGCAATTAAGAAGATTTGTAACCAGGTGAGAAGGTTGGGTCACCTTACCCTCTGACCTGACTACCAACCATTGCAGTGCTTTCTAAAGATTAGAAGGGTCATTACCTAATACCTGACAATTGAGGACCTGATCTCACCCTCTGTATATATACACCTTGATTTGTACTTCTCCTTAGTCTGTACTCACCCCTGAAGATGTGAATTACACGAAAGCGCTTGGGAACTTCGTGTTTTCTTTTTCCTTGTGGTTATCAGCATATACCTAGATCGCAGCACCTACAGTGATTTGCGCACATATATATATATATATATATATATATATACTCAATAACAATAATATATATATATATATATAAATATATATATATATATATATATACTATATCACTATATATATATATATATATATATATATATATATAAATATATATATATATATATATATATATATATATATATATATATATATATATATATATATATATATATATATATATATATATATATATATATACAGGTGAGAGTGGATTGGTATGGGTAATCCATTTTCACCTGTATTAAGCAACCTATATATGGAATTCTTTGAAAAGAAACTATTAAGTAATATTTTACCACCCTCAGCAGTCTGGTTTAGATATGTAAATGATGTATTATGTCTCTGGCCATATAATGAGAACCTAAAAGCTTTCCTGCCACAACTTAACAACTTAGCCCCCTCGATCAAATTCACTGTGGAATTAGGGCATGACTGCAAATTGCCTTTTCTAGACTGTCTGATCCACAGAATAGGTAACACCTTTAAGCTCAGTATTTATAGGAAACCTACTAATGTGTGTTCATACATTCATTATTATTCTGCCCACCATAATGTAGTCAAGCAGTCAGTATATTCATCAATGTTTTTACGTGCTTTGAAATTTGCAGCCCGGAATTCATTGATGAGGAATATAAATATATCTATAATATTGGCTTGAAGCTTAAGTACCCTAGATCTTTCATAGACAAATGCATTAACATTACTAAGAAATCTTTCTATAGAACCGATCCCAAGCCCACCCATGATTATAAGAATCTCCTAGTATTACCATTTCACAAAAATTTCTCTCAAATTCCTTTACAACTAAAAACCTGGAACGTCGATGTGGCATTTAAAAACTCATGCACTGTTCAACAAATGTTAATCAAGAACTCCCCCAACAATACAAGTGGCTGCATTTATAAGGTTCCTTGCAAGGAATGTAATATGTTTTACTTAGGCCAGACAGGTAAAGATCTTGTAACTAGACTTAAACAACATAAATATAGTGTTAGGACAGGCCAGGAATCCAATGCTCTGTTTGTTCATTTGAGGTATAATATGCATTGCATTGACTGGGATAATTCCTCCTCAATATTACCTTGTAATTCAATTGACAGTAGGAACATTATAGAATCTAGTCTCATTAAACATACCGAAGCAGTCAACATGAATTTGAGTAATGGCATGTACAAACTGGACAATTTTGTAATTAAGAAGACTTGTAACCAGGTGAGAAGGTTGGGTCAACTTACACTCTGACCTGAATACCGACCGTTGCTGTGCTTTTTAAAGATTAGTAGGGTCATTACCTAATACCTGACCACTGTGGACCTGATCTCACCCTCCTCTGTATATATATATATATACCTTGTTTTGTACTTCTCCTTAGTCTGTACTCACCCCTGAAGATGTGAATTAAACGAAAGCACTTGGGAACTTCGTGTTTTCTTCTTTCCTTGCATATACCTGGATCACGTGCACCTACAGTGATTTACTTGCATATATATATATATATATATATATATATATATATATATATATATATATATATATATATATATATAAAACAAAGAAGTCTGTTTGTCTGTGTGTCCACACGAGAATCTTGGAAACTTCTTTACCTATCTGGACCAAGCTTGGCATGGATAGCAAGTGTCATGTGGGGATCTCAAAAAAAACTCCAACCAACCCGACCCGACCCGACCCGACCCGACCCGCCTGAGAGAACGAGAGAAAGAGAAAGAGACTAACCGTCAGCCTGGACTCACACACGTAGAAAATTCGTATTACCTCCTATGATTTACAGCTATTTTGATCCTTAGGTTCTCTTTCATTATGGCTTACTTTTCTCTGCATCTAACCTCCATCCGTTACACCAAGCAGAGGTTGAAAAGTCGTATCCCATCCCACGTATTATAGCTAATTTTATCCTTATGCTCTCTCTCTTTACAGCTCACTTTTCTTTGATCTCTAACTTTTCTAGGCTGTCCATTCTAACAAGGTAGGTAGGTAGGTAGGTAGGTAGTCCATTCTAACGAGTTATGCCAAACGTACGATATTTCACAGCGCTAAAATCAATGTGGTTACGTCCTATCTTAGTAAATCTATTCCTTGCCATGGCCATCTATATAAATAACTGAAAGAGCGTCTCTGTATAAATAAAAAAAAGAGCGTCGGTGGTACATGTCAACTTTTTGCCGAGGGACTGTTCGGGCACTGTTTGTTCCCAACTTTGCCGGGGTAAGGAAGGATTGTAATCGTGCTGAAAACAAAAATTAAGATCAAATCTAACTGAACAAAATGCCGCCAAAGAAACGACCAAGGCTGTCAATTCTTGAAAGAAGACAGAGAGATGCACTGAGAAAGCAGCAATCAAGATCAAGTGAATCAAGGCAACAACGTGCTGCACGTTTACAAACTGACAGAGAGCGAACAACGGCAAGTCGGTCACGGGAAACAGATCAGGAAAGGAAATCCCGTCTTAATGCTGACAGAAAGCGAACAGC
>NW_024724134.1:0-14079 GCF_018991925.1 Homarus americanus | reverse complement strand
CCTCATCGAGTAAAACAAAGTCCCCTGATCGAGTATAACAAAGTCCCCTGATCTAGTGTAACAAAGTCCTCTGAACGAGTATAACAAAGTCACCTAATCGAGTATAACAAAGCCCCCCTCGACGAGTATAACAAAGTCCCCTGATCGAGTATAACAAAGTCCCCTGATCGAGTATAACAATGTCCCCTGATCGAGCATAACATTTCCCCTGTTCGAGTATAACAAAGTCCCCTGATCGAGTATAATAAAGGACCCTAATGGAGTATAACAAAGTCTCAAGATCGAGTATAACAAAGTCCCCTGCTCGAGTATGACAAAGTCCCCTGATCGAGTATAACAAAGTCCCCTGATCGCTTATAACAAAGTCCCCTGATCGAGTATAACAAAGTCCCCTGATCGAGTAAAACAAAGCCCGCTCATCGAGTACAACAAAGTCCCCTGATCGAGTATAACAAAGTCCCCTGTTCGAGTGTAACAAAGTCCTCTGATCGATTATAACAAAGCCACCTCGTCGAGTATAACAAAATCCCCTGATCGAGTATAACAAAGCCCCCTAATCGATTATAATAAAGTCCCCTGATTGAGTATAATAAAGTCCCCTGATCAAGTATAACAAAGTCCCCTGATCGAGTATAACAAAGTCCCTTGATCGAGAAAAACAAAGCCCCCTGATCGAGTATAACAAAGTCCCCTGATCGAGTATAACAAAGTCCCCTGATCGAGTATAACAAAGTCCCCTGATCGAGTTTAACAAAGCCCCCTGATCGAGTATAAGAATGGCCCCTGACCGAATATAACAAAGTCCCTAGTTGAGTATATACAAAGTCTCCTAATCGAGTATAACAAAGCCCCCTGATCGAGCATAACAAAGTCCCCTGATCGATTACAACAAAGTTCCCTGATCCAGTATAACAAAGGCCCCTAATGGAGTATAACAAAGGCCCCTGATCCAGTTTAACAAAGTCCCAAGATCGAGTATAACATAGACCCTCATCGAGTATAACAAAGTCCCCTGATCGAGTATAACAAAGTCCCCTTACCGAGTATAATAAAGCCCCGGATCGAGTATAACAAAGTCCCCTGATCTAGTATAACAAAGTCCCCTGATCGAGTATAACAAACTCCCCTGGTCGAGTAAAACAAAGTCCCTTATCGAGTATAATAAAGCCCCGGATCGAGTATAACAAAGTTCCCTGATCGAGTATACTAAAGGACCCTAATGGACTATAACAACGTCTCAAGATCGAGTATAACAAAGTCCCCAAATCGAGTATAACAAAGTCCCCTGATCGAGTATAACTAAGTCCCTGATCGAGTTTAACAAAGCCCCCTCATCGAGTATAACAAAGTCCCCTGATCTAGTGTAACAAAGTCCTCTGATCGAGTCTAGCAAAGTCCCCTAATCGAGTATAACTAAGTCCCCTCATTGAGTTTAATAAAGGACCCTAATGGAGTATAACAAAGTCCCAAGATCGAGTATAATAAAGTCTTCTGATCGAGTATAACAATGTCCCGTGATCGAGTATAACAAAGCCCCCTAATCGAGTATAACAAAGTCCCCTGATCGCGTATAACAAAGTCCCCTGATCGAGTATAACGAAGTCCCATGATCGGAGTAAAAGCAAAAGCCCGCTCATCAGTACCAACAAGTCCCTGATCGAGTATAACAAAGTCCCTGTTCAGGTGTAACCAAGGTCCTCTGATCCAGAGTATAACGGCCACCTCGTCGGTATAACATAATCCCTAATCAGGTATATAAGGTCCCTAATCGGTTATAATAAAGTCCCAGTTAATTATAATAAAGGTCTGATCCAAGTATAACAAAGTCCCTGATCAGAGTATAACAAAAGTCCCTTGATCGAGAAAAACAAAGCCCCCTGATCCCAGGTATAACAAAGTCCTGATCTTGTATAACAAATTCCCTGATCAAAGGTATAACAAAGTCCCTGATCGAGTTTAACCAAAAGCCCCCTGATCGAGTATAAGTAAGGCCCCTGACCGAATATAACAAAGTCCCTAGTTGAGTATGTACAAAGTCTCCTGATCAAGAATAACAAAGCCCCCTGATCGAGCATAACAAAGTCCCCTGATCGATTACAACAAAGTTCCCTGATCCAGTATAACAAAGGCCCCTAATGGAGTATAACAAAGGCCCCTGATCCAGTTTAACAAAGTCCCAAGATCGAGTATAACATAGTCCCCTCATCGAGTATAACAAAGTTCCATGATCGAGTAAAATAAACACCCCTGATTGAGTATAACAAAGTCCTTGATCGAGTATAAAAAAGCCCCCTAATCGAGTATAACAAAGTCCCCTGATCGAGCATAACAAAGTCCCCTGATCGAGTATAACAAAGCCCCCTGATCGAGTATAACAAAGGCCCCTGGTCGAGTATAACAAAGTCCCCTCATCGAGTATAACATAGTTCACTGATCGAGTATAACAAAGTCCCCTGATCGAGTAAAACAAAGTCCCCTGATAGAGTATAACTAAGTCCCCTGATTGAGTAATACAAAGGACCCTAATGGAGTATAACAAAGTCCCAAGATCGAGTATAACAAAGTCCTCTGATCGAGTAAAACAAAGTCCCCTGATCGAGAGTATAGCGGGAGTCCCTGATCGAGTATAACAAAGTCGCTTACGATCGAGTATAACAAGTCCCCTGATCGAGTATAACTTCGTCCCTGATCTAGTGTAACAAAGTCCTCTGAACAGGTAAAACAAAGCCCCCTCATCGGAAGTAAAACAAAAAGTCCCTGATCAAGGTATAAAAGCAAAGTCCCCTGATCTCTAGTGTAACAAAGTCCCATGAACGAGTATAACAAAGTCCCCTGATCCAGCATAACAAAGCCCCTTCATTGAATATAACAAAGTCCCCTGATCGAGTATAACAAAGTCCCCTGATCGAGTATAACAAAGACCCCTGATCGAGTATAATAAAGTCCCCTGCTCGAGTATAACTATGGCCCCTAATCGAGTATAACAAAGGACCCCAATGGAGTATAACAAAGTCCCAAGATTGAGTATAACAAAGTTCCCTGATCAGGCATGACAAAAGTCCCTGATCGAGGTATAGCAAAGTCCCCTGATCGCGTATAACAAAATCTGATCGAGTATAACAAAAGTCCCTGATCAGGTAAAAGCAAAAGCCCGCTCATCGAGGTGCAACAAAAGTCCCCTGATCGGGTATAACAAAAGTCCCTGTTCAGGAATGTAACAAAGTCCTCTGATCCAGGTATAACAAGCCCTCGATAAAATACTAACATAATCCCCCTAATCGAGTATAACAAAGTCCCCTAATCGATTATAATAAAGTCCCCTGATTGAGTATAATAAAGTCCCCTGATCAAGTATAACAAAGTCCCCTGATCGAGTATAACAAAGTCCCTTGATCGAGAAAAACAAAGCCCCCTGATCGAGTATAACAAAGTCCCCTGATCTTGTATAACAAATTCCCCTGATCGAGTATAACAAAGTCCCCTGATCGAGTTTAACAAAGCCCCCTGCTCGAGTATAAGTAAGGCCCCTGACCGAATATAACAAAGTCCCTAGTTGAGTATATACAAAGTCTCCTGATCGAGTATAACAAAGCCCCCTGATCGAGCATAACAAAGTCCCCAGATCGATTACAACAAAGTTCCCTGATCCAGTATAACAAAGGCCCCTAATGGAGTATAACAAAGGCCCCTGATCCAGTTTAACAAAGTCCCAAGATCGAGTATAACATAGTCCCCTCATCGAGTATAACAAAGTCACCTGATCGAGTATAACAAAGTCCCCTTACCGAGTATAATAAAGCCCCGGATCGAGTATAACAAAGTCCCCTGATCTAGTATAACAAAGTCCCCTGATCGAGTATAACAAACTCCCCTTGTCGAGTATAACAAAGTCCCTTATCGAGTATAATAAAGCCCCGGATCGAGTATAACAAAGTTCCCTAATCGAGTATAATAAAGGACCCTAATGGACTATAACAACGTCTCAAGATCGAGTATAACAAAGTCCCCTAATCGAGTATAACAAAGTCCCCTGATCGAGTATAACTAAGTCCCTGATCGAGTTAAACAAAGCCCCCTCATCGAGTATAACAAAGTCCCCTGATCTAGTGTAACAAAGTCCTCTCATCGAGTCTAACAAAGTCCCCTAATCGAGTATAACTAAGTCCCTCATTGAGTTTAACAAAGGACCCTAATGGAGTATAACAAAGTCCCAAGATCGAGTATAACAAAGTCTTCTCATGGAGTATAAAAAAGTCCCCTGATCGAGTATAACAAAGCCCCCTAATCGAGTATAACAAAGTCCCCTGATCGAGTATAACTAAGTCCCCTGATTGACTATAACAAAGGACCCTAGTGGAGTAAAACAAAGTCCCAAGATCGAGTATAACAAAGTCCCCTCATCGAGTATAACAAAGTTCCCTGATCGAGTATAACAAAGTTCCATGATCGAGTAAAACAAACACCCCTGATCGAGTATAACAAAGTCTTTGATCGAGTATAAAAAATCCCCCTAATCGAGTATAACAAAGTGCCCTGATCGAGCATAACAAAGTCTCCTGATCGAGTATAACGAAGCCCCCTGATCGAGTATAACAAAGGCCCCTGGTCGAGTATAACAAAGTCCCCTCATCGAGTATAACATAGTCCCCTCATCGAGTATAACAAAGTCCCCTGATCGAGTAAAAAAAAGTCCCCTGATAGAGTATAACTAAGTCCCCTGATTTAGTAAAACAAAAGAACCCTAATGGAGTATAACAAAGTCGCAAGATCGAGTATAACAAAGTCCTCTGATCGAGTAAAACAAAGTCCCTGATCGAGTATAACGAAGTCCCCTGATCGAGTATAGCAAAGTCGCCTGATCGAGTATAACAAAGTCCCCTGATCGAGTATAACAAAGTCCCCTGATCGAGTATAACAAAGTCCCTATTCGGGTATAACAAAGTCCCCCAGATCGAGGTATAACAAAGTCCCTGATCGAGGTATAACAAAATCCCTGTTCGAGTATAACAAAAGTCCCTGATCGAGTATAATAAAGTCCCACTGATCCGGAGTATAACAAAGTCCCTGATCGAGTATAACGAAATCCCTGTTCGAGGTATAACAAAGTTCCTGATCGAGTATAACAAGTCGCTGATCCAGGAAAAAAGCTAAAGTCCCCTGATCGGGTAGAGACAAAGTCCCCTGATCGAGTATAACAAAGTCCCTGATCGATATAACTAAGTCCCCTGATCGAGCATAATAATCCCTGATCGATTACAAGAAAGTCTCTGATCGAGTATAACAATGTCCCTAATCGAGGTATAACAAAGCCCCTCGACGATGTAAACAAAGTCCCATGATCGAGTATAACAAAAGTCCCCTGATCGAGTATAACAAAGTCCCCTGATCGAAAATAACAAAGTCCCCTGATCGAGTATAACAAAGTCCCCTGTTAGAGTATAACAAAGTCCCCTAATCGAGTATAACAAAGTCCTCTGATCGATTAAAACAAAGTCCCCTGAACGAGTATAACAAAGTCCCCTGATCGAGTATAACTAAGTCCCCTGATCGAGTATTATAAAGGACCGTAATGGAGTATAACAAAGTCTCAAGATCGAGTATAACAAAGTCCCCTGATCGAGTATAATTAAGTCCTCTGATCGAGTATATTAAAGGACCCTAATGGAGTATAACAAAGTCTCAAGAACGAGTATAACAAAGTCCCCTGATCGACTGTAACAAAGTTCCCTGATCGAGTATAACAAAGTCCCCAGATCGAGTATAACAAAGTCCCCTGATCGAGAATAACAAAGTCCCCTAATCGAGTATAACAATGTCCCCTGATCGAGTATAACAAAGTCCCCTGATTGAGTATAACAAAGGACCCTAATGCAGTATAACAAAGTCTCAAGATCGAGTATAACAAAGTCCTCTGATCGAGTAAAACAAAGTCCCCTGATCGAGTATAACTAAGTCCCCTGATCGAGTATAATAAAGGACCCTAATGGAGTATAACAAAGTCTCAAGAACGAGTATAGCAAAGTCCCCTGATCGACTGTAACAAATTTCCTGATCGAGTATAACAAAGCCCCCTCGACGAGTATAACAAAGTCCCCTGATCGAGAATAACAAAGTCCCCTGATCGAGTATAACAAAGTCCCCTGATCGAGTATAACAAAGTCCCCTGTTCGAGTATAACAAAGTCCCCTAATCGAATATAACAAAGTCCTTGATCGAGAAAAACAAGACCCCTGATCGAATAGAGCAAAGTCCCCTGATCGAGTATAACAAAGTCCCCTGATCGAGTATAACTAAGTCCCCTGATCGAGAATAATAAAGTACCCTGATCTAGTGTAACAAAGTTCTCTGATCGAGTATAACAATGTCCCCTAATCGAGTATGACAAAGCCCCCTCGACGAGTATAACAAAAGCCCGCTCATCGAGTATAACAAAGTCCCTAATCGAGTATAACAAAGTCCCCTGTTCGAGTGTAACAAAGTCCTCTGATCGAGTATATAAAAGCCACCTCGTCGAGTATAACAAATCCCCTGATCGAGTATAACAAAAGTCCCTAATATGTGGATTATAATAAGTCCCTGATTGGTATAATAAAGTCCCCTAATCCAAGTATGAAAAAGGTCCCTGATCGAGTATAACAAAGTCCCCTGATCTAGTGTAACAAGGTCCTCTGATCGAGTATAGCAAAGTCCCCTAATCGAGTATAACAAAGCCCCCTCGACGAGTATAACAAAGTCCCTGATCGAGTATAACAAAGTCCCCCGATCGAGTATAACAAAGTCCCCTGATCGAGTATAACAAAGTCCCCTGTTAGAGTATAACAAAGTCCCCTGATCGAGTATAACAAAGTCCTCTGATCGATTAAAACAAAGTCCCCTCATCGAGTATAACAAAGTCCCCTGATCGAATATAACAAAGTCCCCTAATCGAGTAAAACAAAGCCCAATCATCGAGTATAGCAAAGTCCCCTGATCGAGTATAACAAAGTCCCCTGATCTAGTGTAACAAATTCCTCTGATCGAGTATAGCAAAGTCCCCTAATCGAGTATAACAAAGTCCCCTGATCGAGTATAACAAAGTCCCCTGATCGAGTATAACAAAGTCCCCTGATCGAGTATAACTAAGTCCCCTGATCGAGTATAATAAAGGACCGTAATGGAGTATAGCAAAGTCCCAAGATCGAGTATAACAAAGTCCTCTGATCGATTAAAACAAAGTCCCCTGATCGAGTATAACAAAGTCCCCTCATCGAGTATAACAAAGTCCCCTGACCGAGTATAACTAAGTCCCCTGATCGAGTATAATAAAGGACCCTAATGGAGTATAAGAAAGTCTCAAGATCGAGTATAACAAAGTCCCCTGATCGAGTATGACAAAGTCCCCTGATCGAGTATAACAAAGTCCCCTGTTCGAGTGTAACAAAGTCCTCTGATCGAGTATAACAAAGCCACCTCCTCGAGTATAACAAAATCCCCTGATCGAGTATAACAAAGTCCCCTAATCGATTATAATAAAGTCCCCTGATTGAGTATAATAATGTCCCCTGATCGAGTATAACAGCCACACTCCTCCGGGTATAACAAAATCCCTGATCGAGTATAACCAAAGTCCCCTAATCGATTATAATAAAGTCCCTGATTGGTATAATAATGTCCCTGATCCAAGTATAACAAGTCCCTGATCGAGTATAACAAAGTCCTTGATCCCGAAAAACAAAGCCCCTGATCGAGTATAACAAAAGTCCCCTGATCCCGGGTATAACAAGTCCCTGATCGAGTATAACAAAGTCCCCTGATCGAGTATAACAAAGCCCCCTGATCGAGTATAAGAAAGGCCCCTGACCGAATATAACAAAGTCCCTAGGTGAGTATATACAAAGTCTCCTGATCGAGTATAACAAAGCCCCCTGATCGAGCATAACAAAGTCCCCTGATCGATTACAACAAAGTTCCCTGATCCAGTATAACAAAGGCCCCTAATGGAGTATAACAAAGGCCCCTGATCCAGTTTAACAAAGTTCCAAGATCGAGTATAACATAGTCCCCTCATCGAGTATAACAAAGTCCCCTGATCGAGTATAACAAAGTCCCCTTACCGAGTATAATAAAGCCCCGGATCGAGTATAATAAAGCCCCGGATCGAGTATAACAAAATTCCCTGATCGAGTATAATAAAGGACCCTTGGACTATAACAACGTCTCAAGATCGATTATAACAAAGTCCCCTAATCGAGTATAACAAAGTCCCCTGATCGAGTATAACTAAGTCCCTGATCGAGTTAAACAAAGCCCCCTCATCGAGTGTAACAAAGTCCCCTGATCTAGTGAAACAAAGTCCTCTGATCGAGTCTAACAAAGTCCCCTAATCGAGTATAACTAAGTCCTTTCATTGAGTTTAACAAAGGACCCTAATGGAGTATAACAAAGTCCCCTGATCGAGTATAACAAAGCCCCCTAATCGAATATAACAAAGTCCCCTGATCGAGTATAACTAAGTCCCCTGATTGAGTATAACAAAGGACCCTAATGGAGTTAAACAAAGTCCCAAGATCGAGTATAACAAAGTCCCCTCATCGAGTATAACAAAGTTCCCTGATAGAGTATAACAAAGTTCCATGATCGAGTAAAATAAACACCCCTGATCGAGTAGAACAAAGTCCCCTGATCGAGTAAAACAAACTCCCCTGATCGAGTATAACTAAGTCCCCTGATCGAGCATAATAAAGTCCAGTGATCTAGTGTAACAAAGTCCTCTGATCGAGTATAACAATGTACCCTAATCGAGTATAACAAAGCCCCCTCGACGAGTATAACAAAGCCCCCTGATCGAGTATAACAAAGTTCCCTGATAGAGTATAACAAAGTTCCTTGATCGAGAAAAACAAAGTCCCCTGATCGAGTATAACAAAGTCCCCTGATCGAGTATAACTAAGTCCCCTGATCGAGCATAATAAAGTCCCCTGATCTAGTGTAACAAAGTCCTCCGATCGAGTATAACAATGTCCCCTAATCGAGTATAACAAAGCCCCCTCGACGAGTATAACAAAGTCCCCTGATCGAGTATAACAAAGTCCCCGGATCAAGTATAACAAATTCCCCTGATCGAGTAAAACAAAGCCCCCTCATCGAGTATAACAAAGTCCCCTGATCGAGTATAACAAAGTCCCCTAATCGAGTAAAACAAAGTCCCTGATCGAGGTATAACCAGAGTCCTATTTAGAGTATAACAAAGGTCCCTGATCTCGAGTATAACAAAAGTCTTCTGATCGATTAAAACAACACGTCCCTGATCGAGTATAGCAAAGTCCTGATCGAGTATAACAAAGTCCCCTGATCGAGTATAACCAAGTCCCCTGATCGAGTATAATAAAGGACCGTAATGGAGTATAACAAAGTCTCAAGATCGAGTATAACAAAGTCCCCTGATCGAGTATAACTAAGTCCTCTGATCGAGTATAATAGAGGACCCTAATGGAGTATAACAAAGTCTCAAGAACGAGTATAACAAAGTCCCCTGATCGACTGTAACAAAGTTCCCTGATTAAGTATAACAAAGTCCCCAGATCGAGTATAACAAAGTCCCCTGATCGAGAATAACAGAGTCCCCTGATCGAGTATAACAAAGTCCCCTGTTAGAGTATAACAAAGTCCCCTGATCGAGTATAACAAAGTCCTCTGATCGATTAAAACAAAGTCCCCTCATCGAGTATAACAAAGTCCCCTGATCGAGTATAACAAAGTCCCCTAATGCAGTATAACAAAGTCCCAAGATCGAGTATAACAAAGTCCTCTGATCGAGTAAAACAAAGTCCCCTGATCGAGTATAAAGAAGTCCTCTGATCGAATATAACAAAGTCGCCTAATCGAGTATAACAAAGTCCCCTGATCGAGTATAACTAAGTCCCCTGATCGAGTATAATAAAGGACCCTAATGGAGTATAACAAAGTCTCAAGAACGAGTATAACAAAGTTCACTGATCGACTGTAACAAAGTTTCCTGATCGAGTATAACAAAGCCCCCTCGACGAGTATAACAAAGTCCCCTGATCGAGTATAACAAAGGTCCTGATCAGTATAACAAAATCCTGATCGGTATAACAAAGTCACCTGTTCGAGGTATAACAAAGTCCCCTGATCGAGTATAACAAAGTCCCTTGATCGAGAAAAACAAAGTCCCCTGATCGAGTAGAACAAAGTCCCCTGATCGAGTATAACAAAGTCCCCTGATCGAGTATAACTAAGTCCATTGATCGAGAATAATAAAGCACCCTGATCTAGTGTAACAAAGTTCTCTGATCGAGTATAACAACGTCCCCTAATCGAGTATAACAAAGCCCCCTCGACGAGTATAACAAAGTCCCCTGATCGAGTATAACAAAGTCCCCTGATCGAGTATAACAAAGTCCCCTGATCGAGTAAAACAAAGCCCCTCATAGAGTATATAACAAAAGTCCCTGGATTGAGTATGGGCAAATACAACTCCCTAATCGAGAAAACAAAGCCCCTGATCGAGTATAAATAACGCCCTGATCAGAGAGAAAATGAAAGTCCCCTGATCTATAAATAAAGTCCTCTGATCGAGTATAACAAAGCCACCTCCTCGAGTATAACAAAATCCCCTGATCGAGTATAACGAAGTCCCCTAACGCAATTATAATAAAGTCCCCTGATTGAGTATAATAATGTCCCCTGATCAAGTATAACAAAGTCCCCTGATCGAGTATAACAAAGTCCCTTGATCGAGAAAAACAAAGCCCCCTGATCGAGTATAACAAAGTCCCCTCATCGAGTATAACAAAGTCCCCTCATCGAGTACAACAAAGTCCCCTGATCGAGTTTAATAAACCCCCCTGATCGAGTATAAGAAAGGCCCCTGACCGAATATAACAAAGTCCCTAATTGAGTATATACAAAGTCTCCTGATCGAGTATAACAAAGCCCCTGATCGAGCATAACAAAGTCCCATGATCGATTATAACAAAGTCCCCTAATCCAGTATAAGAAAGGCCCCTGATCGAGTTTAACAAAGTCCCAAGATAGAGTATAACAAAGTCCCCTCATCGAGTATAACAAAGGCCCTTTATCGAATATAACAAAGGCCCCTGGTCGAGTATAACAAAGTCCCCTGATCAAGTATACAAAGGACCCTATTGGAGTATAACAAAGTCCCAAGATCGAGTATAACAAAGTCTTCCGATCGAGTATAACTAAGTCCCCTGATGGAGTACAACAAAGTCCCCTGATCGAGAATAACAAAGTCCCCTCATCGAGCATAACAAAGCCCCCTGTTCGAGTATAAGAAAGGCCCCTGAACGAATATAACAAAGTCCCTAGTTGAGTGATCGAGTAAAATAAAGTCCCCTGATCGAGTATAACAAAGTCCCCTGATCGAGTATAACCTATTTCCCGACTCGAGTATATCAAAGGCCCTTGGTCGAAAATAACAAAGTCCCTCATCGAGTAAAACAAAGTCCCTTGATCGAGTATAACAAAGTCCCAAGATCGAGTAAATCAAAGCCCTCGCATCGAGTATAACAAAGTCCGCTGATCGAGTTTAACAAAGAACCAAGATCGAGTTTAACAAAGTCCCAACATCGAGTATAACAAAGTCCCTCATCGAGAATAACAAACCCTGATCGAGTATAACAGCACCTGGTCGTATAAAAGTCCCTGATCGAGCGCAACAAAGTCCCCTGATCGAGTATAACAAAGTCCCCAGATCGAGTAAACAAATAACTTGATCGAGTATAACAAAGTCCCTGATCGAGAGTACAAAGCCCCCTCATCGAGTTTAAAAGTCCCCTAATCGGTATAACTAAGTCCTATGATCGAGTATAACAAAGTCCTCTGATTGATTCAAATAAAGTTCCTGATCGAGTATAACAAAGTCCCCTGATCGAGTATAACAAAGTCCCCTGACCGAGTATAACTAAGTCCCCTGATCGAGTATAATAAAGGAACCTTAGGGAGTATAACAAAGTCTCAAGATCGAGTATAACATAGTCCCCTGATCGAATATGACAAAGTCCCCTGATCGAGCATAACAAAGTCCCCTGATCGAGTATAACAAAGTCCCCTGATCGAGTATAACAAAGTCCCCTGATCGAGTAAAACAAAGCCCCCTAATCGAGTATAACAAAGTCCCCTGATCGAGTATAACAAAGTCCCCTGTTCGAGTGTAACAAAGTCCTCTGATCGAGTATAACAAAGCCACCTCGTCGAGTATAACAAAGTCCCCTGATCGAGTATAACAAAGTCCCCTAATCGATTATAATAAAGTCCCCTGATTGAGTATAATAAAGTCCCTGATCGTGTATAAAAAGTCCCCTGATCGAGTATAACAAAGTCCCCTGTTCGAGTATAACAAAGTCCCCTGATCGAGTATAACAAAACCCCTGATCGAGTATAACAAAGTCCCTGATTGAGTATAACAAAGTCCTGTTCGAGTATAATAAAGTCCCTGATCGAGTATAAGTAACAAAGTCCCTTGATCGAGAAAAACAAAGTCCCCTGATCGAGTAGAACAAAGTCCCCTGATCGAGTATAACAAAGTCCCCTGATCGAGTATAACTAAGTCCCCTTATCGAGCATAATAAAGTCCCCTGATCTAGTGTAACAAAGTCCTCTGATCGACTATAACAATGTCCCCTAATCGAGTATAACAAAGCCCACTCGACGAGTATAACAAAGTCCCCTGATCGAGTATAACAAAGTCCACTAATCGAGTAAAATAAAGCCCAATCATCGAGTATAGCAAAGTCCCCTGATCGAGTATAACAAAGTCCCCTGATCTAGTGTAACAAAGTCCTCTGATCGGGTATAGCAAAGTCCCCTGATCGAGAATAACAAAGTCCCCTGATCGAGTATAACAAAGTCCCCTGTTAGAGTATAACAAAGTCCCCTTATCGAGTATAACAAAGTCCTCTGATCGATTAAAACAAAGTCCCTGATCGAGTAAAACAAAGTCCCCTTATCGAGTATAACAAAGTCCTCTGATCGATTAAAACAAAGTCCCTGATCGAGTAAAACAAAGTCCCCTGATCGAGTATAACAAAGTCCCAAGATCGAGTAAATCAAAGCCCTCTCATCGAGTATAACAAAGTCCGCTGATCGAGTTTAACAAAGAACCAAGATCGAGTTTAACAAAGTCCCAAGATCGAGTATAACAAAGTCCCCTCATCGAGAATAACAAAGTCCCCTGATCGAGTATAACAAAGGCCCCTGGTCGTGTATAACAAAGTCCCCTGATCGAGTATAACAAACCCCTGATCGAGTATAACAGTCCCCAGATCGAAAGTAAAACAAACACCCTGATCGAGTATAACAAAGTCCCCTTGACGAGTAACAAAGCCCTCATCGAGTATAAAAAGTCACCTAATCGCCGATATAACTTAAGTCCCATGATCGAGTATAACAAGTCCTCTGATTGATTCAAGAAGTCCCTGATCGAGTATAACAAAGTCCCCTGATCGAGTGTAAAGTCCTCTGATCGAATTATACCACCAATCCCTGATCGAGTATAACAAAGTCCCCTGATCGAGTATAACAAAGTCACCTGATCGAGTAAAACAAAGCCCCCTCATTGAGTATAACAAAGTCCCCTGATCGAGTATAACAAAGTCCACAAATCGAGTTAAACAAAGCCCAATCATCGAGTATAGCAAAGTCCCCTGATCGAGTATAACAAAGTCCCCTGATCTAGAGTATCAAAGTCCTCTGATCGAGTATAGCAAAGTCCCCTAATCGAATATAACAAAGTCCCCTGATCGAGTATAACAAAGTCCCCTGATCGAGAATAACAAAGTCCCCTGATCGAGTATAACAAAGTTCCCTGTTAGAGTATAACAAAGTCCTCTGATCGAGTATAACAAAGTCCTCTGATCAATTAAAACAAAGTCCCCTGATCGAGTATAACAAAGTCCCCTGATCGAGTATAACAAAGTCCCCTAATCGAGTATAACTAAGTACCCTGATCGAGTATAATAAAGGACCGTAATGGAGTATAACAAAGTCTCAAGAACGAGTATAACAAAGTCCCCTGATCGAATGTAACAAAGTTCCCTGATCGAGTATAACAAAGTC
>NW_024724133.1:0-3108 GCF_018991925.1 Homarus americanus | reverse complement strand
CACTCCCAGGTACACCAATGACCTCCCAGGTACACCTCTGACACTCCCTGGTACACCTCTGACCTCAGGTACACCAATGACACACTCAGGTACACCTCTGACACTTCCAGGTACACCCCTGACACTTCCAGGTACACCAATGATACTCCCAGGTACACTCCCTGGTACACCGCCTCAGCACTTCCAGGTACAGCAATAACACACTCAGGTACACCTCGACACTTCCAGGTACACCCCTGACACTTCAGGTACCAATGATACTCTCAGGTACACCTCTGACCTCCCAGGTACACCAATCAGCACTCCCAGGTACACTACTGACACTCCCTGGTACACCTCTGACACTCCCAGGTACTTCCAGCACACTCCCAGGTACACCTCTGACACTACCAGGTACACCTCTGATACTCCCAGATACACCTCTTACACTCCCTGGTTCTCCCTGACACTCCCAGGTACACCTCAGACACTCCCAGGTACCTCTGACACTCCCAGGTACTACTCTGACACTCCCAGTTACACCTCCGCACTCCCAGGTACACCCTGACATTCCCAGGTACACCTCTGACACTCCCATGTATGCCTCTGACACTTCCAGGTACACCCCTGACACTTCAGGTACCCTGTCACACCCAGGTACACCAATGACACCTGCCAGGTACAACTCTGACACTCCTGGTACACCTCTGACCTCCCGTACCAATGACACACTCAGGTACACCTCTGACACTTCCAGGTACACCCCTGACACTTCCTGGTACACCAATGATACTCCCAGGTACACTGGACACTCCCAGGTACACCTCCAGACACTGCCAGGTACACCTCCAGACACTGCCAGGTACACCTCAGATACTCCCAGGTAAGCTCAGACACTCCCAGTAACACCTCAGACACTCCCAGGTGCACCTGTGACACTCCCAAGTGCACCTCTGACACTCCCAGGCACACCTCTGACACTCCCAGGTACACCTCTGACACTCCCAGGTACACTTCTCACCTCCCAGGTACACCTCTGACCTCCCAGGTACACCGCTGACCTCCAGGTACACCTCTGACACTCCAGGTACTCCACTGACATTCCCTGGTTCACCTCTGACACTCCCTGGTACACCTCTGACATTCCCTGGTTCACCCTGACACTCCCTGGTACACCTCTGACACTCCCAGGTACAGATACTCCCAGGTACACCTCCCGTACTCCCACGTACTCCTCTGACACTCCTGGTACACCTCTGACTCTCCCAGGTACACCTCAGATACTCCCAGGTACACCTCTGACACTTCCAGATACCTCTGACACTCCCAGGTACACCAATGATACCTGCGGTACACCTCTGACACTCCCATACACCTCCGATACTCCCAGGTACACCTCCGATACTCCCAGGTACACTTCAGACACTCCCTGGTTCACCGCTGACACTCTGGTTCACCTCTGACACTCCCTGGTACCTCTGACACTCCCAGGTACTTCTTACACTCCTGGTTCTCCCCTGACACTCCCAGTACACCTCAGACACTCCAGGTACACCTCACACTCCCAGGTACTACTCTGACACTCCCAGGTACACCTCTGACACTCCCAGGTACACCTCTGAAACTCCCAGTTACACTTCCGACACTCCCAGTTACACCCCTGACCTCCCAGGTACACCCCTGACACTCCCAGGTACACCTCCTGATGCTCCCAGGTACACCTCTGCACTTCCCTTCACACCTCTGACACTCCCAGGTACCAATCACACTCCCAAGTACAACTCTGCTACCAGGTACACCACTGACACTCCAGGTACCTCTCCACTCCCAGGTACTCCTTGACGCTGCCAGGTACTCCTCCGACACTCCCAGGACCTCCTGACCTCCCAGGTACACCGTGGACACTCCCAGGTACACCGCTCACACTCCCAGGTACACCTGACACTCCCAGGTACACCGCTGACACTGCCAGGTACACCTCAGACACTGCCAGGTACACTTCAGACACTCCCAGGTACAGCTCAGACACTCCCAGTTACCTCTATAACTCCCAGGTGCACCTGTGACACTCCCAAGTGCTGACACTCCCAGGCACACCCTCTGACACTCCCAGGTACACCGCCCAGCCTCCCAGTTACACCGCTGACACTGCCAGATACACCTGACATCTCCAGGTACACCCCCGACACTCCCAGTTACACCCTGACACTCCCAGGTACACCTCTGACAATCCCAGGTACACCTCAGGCACTCCCAGGTACACCTCTGACACTTCCAGGTACTCTGACACTTCCAGGTACACCCTGACACTTCCAGGTACCTCTGACACTCCCAGGTACACCAATGACACTCCCAGGTACACCACTGACACTCCTGGTACGTCTGACACTCCCAGGTACACCAATGACGCTCCCAGGTACCCAATGACTCTCCCAGGTACACCTCTGACACTTCCAGGTACACCTCCTGACTTCTAGGTACCTCTGCACTCCCAGTACACCTCTGACACTCTCAGGAACACCTCTGACTCCCAGGTATAACTCTGACACTCCCAGGTACCTCTGACACTTCCAGGTACACCGATGACACTGCAGATACACCTCTGACATTCCATGTACACCTCAGACACTTTCCAGGTACCTCAGACACTCCCAGGTACACCTCCAAACTCCCAGGTACCTCTGACACTCCCAGATACCAGCTGTCACTCCCAGAACACCCACACTCCCAGGTACACCTGTGACCTCCCAGGTACCTCTGATATTCCCAGGTACACCTCTGCACTTCCAGATACACCTCTGACACTCCCAGGTACACCAATCACTCCCAAGTACAACTCTGACACTCCCAGGTACACCACTCACACTACCAGGTACACCTCTGACACTCCCAGGTACACCTCTGACACTCGCCAGGTACACCTCTGACACTCCCAGGTACACCTCTGATACGCCCAGGTATACCTCTGACACTCCCCAGGTACCGCTCAACACTCCCAGGTACCCCGCTGACACTGCAAGATACAGCTCTGACATTCCATGTGCACCTCAGACACTTCCAGGTACACCTCAGACACTACCAGGTACACCTCAGACACTCCCAGGTACACCTCTAACACTCCCAGGTACC
>NW_024724132.1:0-36126 GCF_018991925.1 Homarus americanus | reverse complement strand
AAAGGCCCCTCATTGAGTATAACAAAGTCCATTGGTCAAGTATAAAAAGGTCCCCTGGTCGAGTATAACAAAGTCCCCTCATAGAGTATAACATATCCCCTGATCAAGTATAACAAAGTCCTCCGGTCGAGTATAACAAATTCCCCTGATTGAGTATAACAAAGTCCCCTGGTCGAGTATAACAAAGTCCCTGATCGAGTATAACAAAGTCCCCTGATCGAGTATAACAAAGTCCTCTGGTCGAGTATAACAAAGTCCCCTGATCGAGTATAACAAAGTCCCCTAATCGAGTATTACAAAGGCCCCCTCATCGATTATAGCAAAGTCCATTTGTCAAATATAGGAAAGTCTACTGGTCGAGTATAACAAAGTCCCCTGGTCGAGTATAGCAAATTCCCTGGTCGAGTATAAGAAAGCCCCCTCATCGAGTATAACAAAGGCCCCTAATCGAGTATAACAAAGTCTCGTGATCGAGTATAACGAAGATCCCTGTCCGAGTAAAACAAACTCCTCTGGTCGAGTACAAAAAACTCCCATGATCGCGTATAACAAAGTTCCCTGGTCGAGTATAACAAAGTCCCCTGATCGAGTATAACAAAGGCCCCTCATTGAGTATAACAAAGTCCCCTCATCGAGTATAACAAAGTCCCCTCATCGAGTATAACAAAGGCCCCTCATCAAGTATAACAAAGTCCTCTGGTCGAGTATAACAAAGGCCCCTCATCGAGTATAAGAAAGTCCCCTGGTCGAGTATAACAAAGTCCCCTGATCGAGTATAACAAAGGCCCCTCATCGAGTATAACAAAGCCCCTTGCTCAAGTTCAACAAAGTCCCCTGATCGAGCATAAAAAAGTCCCCTGATCGAGGATAACATATCCCCTGATCGAGTATAACAAAGTCCCCTGGTCGAGTATAACAAAGTCCCCTTATCGAGTATAAGAAAGGCCCCTCAATGAGTATAACAAAGTCCAATGGTCAGGTATAAAAAGTCCCCTGGTCGAGTATATCAAAGTCCCCTGATAGGGTATAACAAAGTCCCTTGATCGAGTATAACAAAGTCCCCTGACCGAGTATAATAAAGTCCCCTGGTTGAGCATAACAAAGTCCTTTGATCGAGTATAACATATCCCCTGATCGAGTATTACAAAGTCCTCTCGTCGAGTATAAAAAAGTCCAATGATCGCGTATAACAAAGTCCCCTGGTCGAGTATAAGAAAGTCACCTGATCGAGTATAACAAAGGCTGCTCATCGAGTATAACAAAGTCCATTGGTCAAGTATAAAAAAGGCCCCTGTTCGAGTATAAGAATGTCCTCTGATCGAGTATGACAAAGTCCCCTGGTCGAGTATAGCAAAGTCATCTGATTGAGTATAACAACGCCTCCTGCTCGAAAATAACAAAATCCCCTGATCGAGAATAACAAAGGCCTTTGATCAAGTCCAAAAAAGGCCCCTAAGCGAGTATAACAAAGTCCCCTCATCTAGTATAACAAAGGCCCCTGATCGAGTATAACAAAGGCCAATCATCGAGTAAAATAAAGTCCCCTGATCGAGTATAACAAAGTTGACCTCATCGAATACAACAAAGGCCCGTCATAGAGTATAACAAAGTCCTCTGGTCGATTTAACAAAGTACCCTGATCGAGTATATCAAAGTCCCCTGGTCGAGAATAACAAAGTCCCCTAATCGAGTATAAGAAAGGCCCCTCATCGAGTATAGCAAAGACCATTGGTCAAATATAGGAAAGTCCACTGATCGAGTATAACAAAGTCCCCCGATCGAGTATAACAAAGGCCTCTGGTCGAGTATAACAAACTCCCCTGATCGAGTATGACAAAGTCCCCTGGTCGAGTATAGCAAAGTCCCCTTGTCGAGTATAACAAAGCCCCCTCATCGAGTACAACAAAGGCGCCTAATCGAGTATAACAAAGTCCCATGATCGAGAATAACAAAGTCCCCTGATCGAGTATAACAAAGTCCCCTGGTTGAGAATAACAAAGTCCCCTGATCGAGTATAATATATCCCCTGTTCAAGTATAACAAAGTCCTCTGGTCGAGTATAAAAAAGTCAACTGATCGCGTATAACAAAGTCCCCTGGTCTAGAATAACAAATTCCCTTGATCGAGTATAACAAAGGCCCCTCATTGAGTATAACAAAGTGCATTGGTCAAGTATAAAAAAGTCCCCTGGTCGAGTACAACAAAGTCCACTGATCGAGTATAACAAAGTCCTCTGGTCGAGTATAAAAAAGTCCACTGAACCTGTATACAAAGTCCCCTGGTCGAGTATAACAAAGTCCCTTGATCGAGTGTAACAAAGACCCCTCATTGAGTATAACAAAGTCCATTGGTCAAGTATAAAAAAGTCCCCTGGTCGAGTATAACAAAGTTCCCTGATCGAGAATAACAAAGGTCCCTCATCGAGTATAACAAAGCCCCCTGCTCGACTATAACAAAGTCACCTGATCTAGTATAACAAAGGCCCCTCATCGAGTATAACAAAGGCCAGTCATCGAGTATAAAAAAGTCCCCTGATCGAGTATAACAAAACCGCCGAATCGAGTATATTAAAGTCCCCTGGTCGAGTATAACAAAGTCTCCTTACCAGGAAAAAGCAAAGTCCCCTAATCGAATATAACAAAGGCCCCTGGTCGAGTATAACATAGTCCCTTGATCGACTATAACAAAGCCTCCTGATCGAGTATAACAAAGTCCCCTGATCGAGGATAACAAAGCCCCCTGCTCGAGTACAACAATGTCCCCTAATCGAGTATAACAAAGTCCCCTGAACTAGTATAACAAAGGCCCCTCATCGAGTATGACAAAGGCCCCTCATCGAGTATAACAAAGTCCCCTGATCGAGTATAACAAAGCCCCCGGTTCGAGTCTAAAAAAGTCCCCTTATCGAGTATAACAAATTCCCCTTATCGAGTATAACAAAGTCCCCTTATTGAGTATAACAAAATCCCCTAATCGAGTATAACAAAGGCCCGTGGTCGCGTATAACAAAGTCCCCTGATCGGGTATAACAAAAGTCCCCTGATCGAGTATGACAAAGTCCCCTGATCGAGTATAAAATAGTCCCCAGGTCCAGTATAACAAAGTCCCCTCATCGAGAATAAAAAAGTCCCCTGGCCCAGTATAACAAAGTCCCCAGATTAGGCATACAAAGTCCCCTGATCGATTATAACAAAGTCCCCCGGTCGAGTATAGCAAAGGGACCTGATCCAGTATGACAAAGTCTCCTGAACGAGTATAACAAAGTCCCCTGATCAAGTATAACAAAGCCCCTGGACAAGTATAACAAAGTTCCCTAATCGTTTATAACAAAGTTCCCTGATCGAGTATAACAAAGTCCCCTGGTCCAGTATAATAAAGTCCCCTAATCGAGTATAACAAAGTCTCCTGGCCCATTATAACAAAGTCCCCAGATCGAGCATTTCAAAGTAACCTGATCGAATATAACAAAGTCCCCTGATCGAGTATAAAAAAGTCCCCAGGTCCAGTAAAACAAAGTCCCATGATCGAGTATAAAAAAGTCCCCTGGCCCACTATAACAAAGTCCCCAGATCGAGCATAACAAAGTCCCCCGGTCGAGTATAGCAAAGGGCCCTGATCCAGTAAGACAAAGTCTCCTGATCGAGTATAACAAAGTCCCCTAATCAAGTATAACAAAGCCCCCTAGACAAGTATAACAAAGTTTCCTTATCGTTTATAACAAAGTTCCCTGATCGAGTATAATAAAGTCCCCTGATCGAGTATAACAAAGCCCACTGGACGAGTATAACAAAGTCCCCTGAACCGAGTATAACAAAGTCCCCTGATCGAGTATAACATATCCCCTGATCGAGTATAACAAAGTTCCCTAGTTGAGTATAACAAAGTCCCCTAATCGAGTATAACATATCCCCTGATCGAGTATAACAAAGTCCTCTGGTCGAGTATAAAAAAGTCCCCTGATCGAGTATAACAAAGTCCCTTGGTTGAGCATAACAAAGTCCTGTGATCGAGTATAACATATCCCCTGATCGAGTAAAACAAAGTCCTCTGGTCGAGTATAAAAAACACCCCTGATCGAGTATAACATAAGTCCCCTGATGGAGTATAACAAAGTCCTCTGATCGACAAAAACAAAGTCCCCTCATCGATTATAACATAGTCCCCTGGTCGAGTATAACAAAGGGCCTTGATCGAGTAAGACAAAGTCCCCTGATCGAGTATAACAAAGTCCCCTGATCGAGTATAACAAAGCCCCCTGGACGAGTATAACAAAGTCCCTTGAACCGAGTATAACAAATTCCCCTGATCGAGTATAACAAAGTCCCCTGATCGAGTATAACAAAGTCCTCTGGTCGAGTATAAAAAAGTCCCCTGATCGAGTATAACAAAGTCTCCTGGTGGAGTATAACAAAGTCCCCTCATCGAGAAAAAGAAAGGCCCCTCATCGAGTATAGCAAAGTCCATTGTTCAAATATAGGAAAGTCCACCGATCGAATATAACAAAGTCCCCGATCTTTTATAACAAAGGCCTCTTGTCGAGTATGACAAATTCCCCTGATCAAGTATAAAAAAGTCTCCTGGTCGAGTATAACAAAGTCCCCTGATCGAATATAGCAAAGTAGCCTGGTCGAGTAAAGCAAAGTCCCCTGGTCGAGTATAACAAAGCCCCCTCATCGAGTATAACAAAGGCCCCTAATCGAGTATATCAAAGTCCCCTGATCGAGTATAACAAAGTCCCCTGATCGAGTATAACAAAGCCCCCTGGACGAGTATAACAAAGTCCCTTGAACCGAGTATAACAAATTCCCCTGATCGAGTATAACATATCCCCTGATCAAGTATAACAAAGTCCTCTAGTTGAGTATGACAAAGTCACCTGATCAAGTATAAAAAAGTCTCCTGGTCGAGTATAACAAATTCCACTGATCGAATATAACAAAGTTCCCTGGTCGAGTAAAGCAAAGTCCCGAGGTCGAGTATAACAAAGCCCCCTCATCGAGTATAAGAAAGGCCCCTAATCGAGTATAACAAAGTCCCCTGATCGAGTACAACAAAGTCCCCTTTTCGAGTATAACCAAGTCCCCTGATCGAGTATGACAAAGTCTCCTGGCCCAGTATAACAAAGTCCCCAGATCGAGTATAACAAAGTCCCCTGATCGAGTATAACAAAGCCCCCTGGACGAGTATAACAAAGTCCCCTGCACCGAGTATAAAAAAGTCCGCTGATCGAGTATAACATATCCCCTGATCGAGTATAACAAAGTCCCCTGATCGAGTATGACAAAGCCCCCTCATCGAGTATATAAAAGCCCCCTCAACGAGTATAACAAAGGCCCCTAATCGAGTATAAAAAAGTCCCCTGATCGAGAATAACAAAGTCCCTTGGTTGAGTATAACAAAGACCCCTGATCGAGTATAACATATCCCCTGATCAAGTATAACAAAGTCCTCTGGTCGAGTATAAAACAGTCCCCTGATCGCGTATAACAAAGTCTCCTGGTCGAGTATAACAAAGTCCACTGAACGAGTATAACAAAGGCCCATCATTGAGTATAAAAAAGTCCATTGGTCAAGTATAAAAAAGTCCCCTGGTCGAGTATAACAAAGCCCCCTAATCAAGTATAACAAAGTCCCCTGATCGAGTATAACAAAGTCCCCTCATCGAGTATAACATATCACCTGATGAAGTATAATAAATCCCTCTGGTCGAGTATAACAAAGTCCCCTGATCGAGTATAACAAAGTCCCCAGGTCGAGTATAACAAAGTCCCCTCATCGAATATAACAAAGTCCCCTGATCAAGTATAAAAAATCCCCTGGTCGAGTATAACAAAGTCCCCTGATCGAGTATAACAAAGTCCCCTGGTCGAGTATAGCAAAGTCCCCTGGTCGAGTATAACAAAGCCCCCTCATCGAGTATAACAAAGGCCCCTAATCGAGTATGATAAAGTCCCCTGATCGAGTATAACAAAGTCCTCTGATCGAGTATAGCAAAGGGCCCTGATCCAGTAAGACAAAGTCTCCTGATCGAGTATAACAAAGTCACCTGATCGAGTATAACAAAGTCCCCTGGACAAGTATAACAAAGTTCCCTGATCGTTCATAACAAAGTTCCCTGATCGAATATAACAAAGTCCCCTGGTCCAGTATAACAAAGTCCTTTGGTCGAGTATAAAAAAGTCCCCTGATTGCATATAACAAAGTCCCCTAGCCGAGTATAACAAAGTCCCCTGATCGAGTATAACAAAGGCCCCTCATTGAGTATAACAAAGGCCATTGGTCAAGTATAAAAAGTCCCCTGGTCGAGTATAACAAAGTTCCCTGATAGGGTAAAACAAAGTCCTCTGGTCGAGTACAAAAAAGTCCCCTGGTCGAGTATAACAAAGTCCCCTGATCGAGTATAACAAAGGCCCCTCATCGAGTATAACAAAGTCCCCTGATCAATGTATAACAAAGCCCCTGGACAAGTATAACAAAGTTCCCTGATAGTTTATAACAAAGTTCCCTGATCGAGTATAACAAAGTCCCCTGGTCAAGTATAACAAAGTCCCCTGATCGAGTATAACAAAGTCTCCTGGCCCAGTATAACAAAGTCCCCTCATCGAGTATAACAAAGTCTCCTCATCAAGTAAAACAAAGTCCCCTGATCGAGTATAACAAAGTCTCCTGGTCGAGTATAACAAAGTCCCCTGATCGAGTATAGCAAAGGCCCATCATTGAGTATAAAAAAGTCCATTGGTCAAGTATAAAAAAGTCTCCTAGTCGGGTATAACAAAGTCCCCAAATCAAGTATAACAAAGGCCCCTCATTGAGTATAACAAAGGCCATTGGTCAAGTATAAAAAGTCCCCTGGTCGAGTATAACAAAGTTCCCTGATAGGGTATAACAAAGTCCTCTGGTCGAGTACAAAAAAGTCCCCTGATCGAGTATAACAAAGTCCCCTGGTCGAGTATAACAAAGTCCCCTGATCGAGTAAAACAAAGGCCCCTCATCGAGTATAACAAAGCCCCCTGGACAAGTATAACAAAGTTCCCTGATCGTTTATAACAAAGTTTCCTGATCGAGTATAACAAAGTCCCCTGGTCCAGTATAACAAATTCCCCTGATCGAGTATAACAAAGTCTCCTGGCCCAGTATAACAAAGTCCCCAGATCGAGCATAACAAAGTCCCCTGATTGATTATAAGAAAGTCCCCTGGTCGAATATAACAAAGGGCCCTCATCGAGTAAGACAAAGTCCCCTCATCGAGTATAACAAAGTCCCCTGATCGAGTATAACAAAGCCCCCTGGACAAGTATAACAAAGTCCCCTGCACCGAGTATAACAAAGTCCGCTGATCGAGTATAACATATCCCCTGATCGAGTATAACAAAGTCCCCTGATCGAGTATGACAAAGCCCCCTCATCGAGTATAACAAAGCCCCCTCATCGAGTATAACAAAGGCCCCTAATCGAGTTTTACAAAGTCCCCTGATCGAGTACAACAAAGTCCCCTATTCGAGTATAACAAAGTCCCTTGGTTGAGTATAACAAAGACCCCTGATCGAGTATAACATATCCCCTGATCAAGTATAACAAAGTCCTCTGGTCGAGTATAAAAAAGTCCCCTGATCAGGTATAAAAAATCCCCTGGTCGAGTATAACAAAGTCCGCTGATCGAGTATAACAAAGTCCCCTGGTCGAGTATAGCAAAGTCCCCTGGTCGAGTATACCAAAGCCCCCTCATCGAGTATAACAAAGACCCCTAATCGAGTATAACAATGTCCCCTCATCGAGTATAACAAAGTCCCCTCATCGAGTATAGCAAAGGGCCCTGATCCAGTATGACAAAGTCTCTTGATCGAGTATAACAAAGTCCCCTGATCGAGTATAACAAAGTCCCCTGGACAAGTATAACAAAGTTCCCTGATCGTTTATAACAAAGTTCCCTGATCGAGTATAACAAAGTCCCCTGGTCCAGTATAACAAAGTCCTCTGGTCGAGTATAAAAAAGTCCCCTGATCGCATATAACAAAGTCCCCTAGCCGAGTATAACAAAGTCCCCTGATCGAGTATAACAAAGGCCCCTCATTGACTATAATAAAGGCCATTGGTCAAGTATAAAAAGTACCCTGGTCGAGTATAACAAAGTCCCCTGGTTGAGCATAACAAAGTCCCCTGATCGAGTATAACGTATCCCCTGATCGAGTATAACAAAGTCCCCTGATCGAGTATGACAAAGCCCCTTCATCGAGTATAACAAAGGCCCCTAATCGAGAATAACAAAGTCCCATGATCGAGTATAACAAAGTCCCCTGATCGAGTATAACAAATTCCCCTGGTTGAGTATAACAAAGTCCCCTGATCGAATATAACATATCCCCTGATCGAGTATAACAAAGCCCTCTGGTCGATTATAAAAAAGTCCCCTGATCGAGTATAACAAAGTCCCTTGGTTGAGTATAACATAGACCCCTGATCGAGTATAACATATCCCCTGATCAAGTATAACAAAGTCCTCTCGTCGAGTATAAAAAAGTCCCCTGATCGCGTATAACAAAGTCTCCTGGTCGAGTATAACAAAGTCCCCTGATCGAGTATAACAAAGGCCCATCATTGAGTATAAAAAAGTCCATTGGTCAAGTATAAAAAAGTCCCCTGGTCGAGTATAACAAAGTCCCCTAATCAAGTATAACAAAGTCCCCTGATCGAGTATAACAAAGTCCCCTCATCGTGTATAACATATCACCTGATGAAGTATAACAAATTCCTCTGGTCGAGTATAACAAAGTCCCCTGATCGAGTATAACAAAGTCCCCAGGTCGAGTATAACAAAGTCCCCTCATCGAATAAAACAAAGGCCCCTAATCGAGTATAACAATGTCCCCTGATCGAGTATAACAAAGTCCCCTGATCGAGTATAGCATAGGGCCCTGATCCAGTAAGACAAAGTCTCCTGATCGAGTATAACAAAGTCCCCTGATCGAGTATAACAAAGCCCCCTGGATGAGTATAACAAAGTTCATTGATCGAGTATAACAAAGTCCCCTCGACAAGTATAACAAAGTTCCCTGATCGTTTATAACAAAGATCCCTGATCGAGTATAACAAAGTCCCCTGGTCCAGTATAACAAAGTCCTCTGGTCGAGTATAAAAAAGTCCCCTGATCACATATAACAAAGTCCCCTAGCCGAGTATAACAAAGTCCCCTGATCGAGTATAACAAAGGCCCCTCATTGAGTATAACAAAGGCCATTGGTCAAGTATAAAAAGTCCCCTGGTCGAGTATAACAAAGTTCCCTGATAGGGTATAACAAAGTCCTCTGGTCAAGTACAAAAAAGTCCCCTGATCGAGTATAACAAAGTCCCCTGGTCGAGTATAACAAAGTTCCCTGATCGAGTAAAACAAAGTCCCCTCATCGAGTATAACAAAGCCCCCTGGACAAGTATAACAAATTCCCTGATCGTTTATAACAAAGTTCCCTGATCGAGTATAACAAAGTCCCCTGGTCCAGTATAACAAAGTCCCCTGATCGAGGATAACAAAGTCTCCTGGCCCAGTATAACAAAGTCCCCAGATCGAGCACAGCAAAGTCCCCTGATCGAGTATAAGAAAGCCTCATGATCGAGTATAACAAAGTCCCGTAATCGAGTATAACAAAGTCCCCTGCTCTAGTATAACAAAGTCCCCTGGTCGAGTATAGCAAAGTCCCCTGATCGAGTATAACAAAGCCTCCTGATCGAATATAACAAAGTCACCTGATCGAGTACAACAAGGTATCCTGATCAAGTATAACAAAGTTTTCTAATCGAGTATAACAAAGTATCCTGGTCGAGTATAACAATGGCCCCTGTTCGAGTCTAACAAAGTCCCCTTAAAAGTACAATAAATTCCTTATCGAGTATAACAAAATCTCCTTATCGAGTAAAACAAAGTCCCCTAATCGAGTATAAAAATGGCCCCTGGTCGATTATAGCAAATTCCCCTGGTCGAGTATAACAAAGCCCCCTGATCGAGTATAACAAAGTCCCCTGATCGATTATAACAAAGTCCCATGGTCGAGTATAACAAAGGGCCCTGATCGAGTAAGACAAAGTCCCCTGGTTGAGTATAACAATGTCCCCTGATCGAGTATAACAAAGCCCCCTGGACGAGTATAACAAAGTCCCCTTAACCGAGTATAACAAAGTCCCCGTAACCGATTATAACAAAGACCCCTGATCGAGTATAACATATCCCCTGATCAAGTATAACAAACTCCTCTGGTCGAGTATAAAAAAGTCCCCTCATCGCGTATAACAAAGTCCCTTGGTCGAGTATAACATAGTCATCTGATCGAGTATAACAGAGTCCCCTGATCGAGTATAACATATCCCCTGATCGAGTATAACAAAGTCCCCTGGTCGAGTATAACAAAGCCTCCTCATCGAGTATAACAAAGGCCCCCTAATCGAGTATAACAAAGCCCTCTGGTCGAGTAAAAAAAGTCCCCTGATCGCATATAACAAAGTCCCCTGGTCGATTATAACAAAGTCCCCTCATCGAGTATAACAAAGGCCCCTCATCGAGTCCAAAAAAGGCCCCTAGTCAAGTATAACAAAGTCCTCTGATCTAAAATAACAAAGGCCCCTCGTCGAGTACAACAAAGGCCGCTCATCGAGTATAACAAAGTCCCTTGATCGAGTATAACACAGCCGCCTAATCGAGAATAACAAAGTATCCTGTTCGAATATAACAATGTCCCCTGTTCGAGTCTAACAAAGTCCCCTTATCAAGTACAACAAATTCCCCTTACCGAGTATAACAAAGTCCCCTTATCGAGTAAAACAAAGTCCCCTAATCGAGTATAAAAAAGGCCCCTGGTCGAGTATAACAAAGTCCCCTGATTGAGTATAACAAAAGTCCCCTGATCGAGTATAACAAAGTCCCCTGATCGAGTATAACAAAGTCCCCTGATCGATTATAACAAAGTCCCCTGATCGAGTATAACAAAGGGCCCTGATCGAGTAAGACAAAGTCCCCTGATCGAGTATAACAAAGCCCCCTGGACGAGTATAACAAAGTCCCCTTAACCGAGTATAACAAAGTCCCCTAACCGAGTATAACAAAGTCCCCTTAACCGAGTATAACAAAGTCCCCTGATCGAGTATACCCCTGATCGATTATAACAAAGTCCCCTGATCGAGTATAACAAAGGGCCCTGATCGAGTAACAAAGCCCCCTGGACGAGTATAACAAAGTCCCCTTAACCGAGTATAACAAAGTCCCCTTAACCGAGTATAACAAAGTCCCCTGATCGAGTATAACATATCCCCTGACCAAGTATAACAAAGTCCTCTGGTCGAGTATAAAAAAGTCCCCTCATCGCGTATAACAAAGTCCCTTGGTCGAGATATAACATAGTCATCTGATCGAGTATAACACAGTCCCCTGATCGAGTATAACATATCCCCTGATCGAGTATAACAAAGTCCCCTGGTCGAGTATAACAAAGGGCACTGATCGAGTAAGACAAAGTCCCCTGATACAGTATAACAAAGTCCCCTGATTGAGCATAACAAAAGTCCCCTGATCGAGTATAACAAAGTCCCCTGATCGAGTATAACAGAGTGCCCTGATTGAGTATAACAAAAGTCCCCTGATCGATTATAACAAAGTCCCCTGATCGAGTATAACAAAAGCCCCTCATCGAGTATAGCAAAGTCCATTGGTCAAGTATAAGAAAGACCCCTGATCGAGAATAACATATCCCCTGATCGACTATAGCAAAGTCTTCTCGTCGAGTATTACAAAGTCCCCTGATCGAGTATATCATAGCGCCTGATAAAAGTCCCCTGGTCCAGTATTAGAAATTCCCTTGATCGAGTATAAAAAAGTCCCCTGGCCCAGTATAACAAAGGTATCCTGGTCGAGGATAACAAAGTTTTCTAATCGAGTATAACAAAGCCCCCTGGTCGAGTATAACAAAGTCCCCTTATCGAGTATAACAAAAGTCCCCTGACTGATTATAACAAAGTCCCCTGATCGAGTATAAAAAAGTCCCCTGGTCCAGTAATAGAAATTCCCTTGATCGAGTATAAAAAAGTCCCCTGGCCCCGTATAACAAAGTCCCCAGATCGAGCATAACAAAGCCCCCTGTTCGATTATAACAAAGTCCCCTGGTCGAGTATAGCAAAGGGCCCTGATCAAGTATAACAAAGTCCCCTGATCAAGTATAAAAAGTCCCCTGGTCGAGTATAACAAAGTCCCCTGATCAAGTATACAGAAGTCGCCTGATCGAGTATAACAAAGTCCCCTGATCGAGTATAACTAAACCCCCTGCTCGAGTATATCAAAGTCCCCTGATCGAATATAACAAAGTCCCCTGATCGAGTATAACAAAGGCCGCTGATCGAGTCCAAAAAAGGCCCCTAAGCGAGTATAACAAAGTCCCCTGATCTAGTATAACAAAGGCCCCTCATCGAGTATAACAAAGACCCCTGATTGCGTGTAACAAAGTTCCCTGGTCGAGTATAACAAAGTCCCCTAACCGAGTATAACAAAGGCCCCTCATTGAGTATAACAACGTCCATTGGTCAAGAATAAAAAAGTCCCCTGGTCGAGTATAACAAAGTCCCCAAATCAAGTATAACAAAGTCCCCTGATCGAGTATAACAAAGTCCCCTCATCGAGTAAAACATATCACCTGATCAAGTATAACATATTCCTCTGGTCGAGTATAACAAAGTCCCCTGATCGATTATAACAAAGTCTCCAGGTCGAGTATAACAAAGTCACTTGATCGAGTATAGCAAAGTCCCCTGATCGAGTATAACAAAGCCTCCTGATCGAGTATAACTAAGTCCCATGATCGAGTATAACAAAGCCCCCTGCTCGAGTATAACAAAGTCCCCTGGCCCAGCATAACGAAGTCCCCAGATCGATTATAAGAAAGTCCCCTTGTCGAGTATAGCAAAGGGCTCTGATCAAGTAATACAAAGTCCCCTGATCGAGTATAACAAAGTCCCCTGATCGAGTATAGCATACCGTCTGATCGAGAATAACAAAGTCTCCTGGCCCAGTATAACAAAGTCCCCAGATCGAGCATAACAAAGTCCCCTGATCGAGTAAAACAAAGCCCCCTGGACGAGTATAACAAAGTCCCCTGATCGAGTAAAACATATCCCCTGGTCGAGTATAACAAAGGGCCCTGATCGAGTAAGACAAAGTCCCCTGATCGAGTATAACAAAGTCCCCTGATCGAGTAAAAAAAGCCCCCTGGACGAGTATAACCAAGTCCCCTGATCGAGTATATAATATCCCCTGATCGAGAATAACAAAGTCCCCCGATCGATTATAATAAAGGCCTCTGGTCGAGTATGAGAAAGTCCCCTCATCAAGTATAAAAAAGTCCCCTGGTCGAGAATAGCAAAGTCCCTTGGTCGAATATAACAAAAGCCCCTCATCGAGTATAGCAAAGTCCATTGGTCAAGTATAAGAAAGACCCCTGATCGAGTATAACATATCCCCTGATCGAGTATAAAAAAGTCTTCTCGTCGAGTATAACAATTTCCCCTGATCGAGTATATCATATCGCCTGATCGAGTATAACAAAGTCCCTGGTGGAGAATAACAAAGTCCCCTGATCGAGTACAACAAGGTATCCTGGTCGAGTATAACAAAGTTTTCTAATCGAGTATAACAAAGCCCCCTCGTCGAGTATAACAAAGTCCCCTGATCGAGTATAACAAAAGTCCCCTGACTGAGTATAACAAAGTCCCATGATCGAGTATAAAAAAGTCCCCTGGTCCAGTATTAGAAATTCCCCTGATCGAGTATAAGAAATTCCCCTGGCCCAGTATAACAAAGTCCCCAGATCGTGCATAACAAAGTCCCCTGATCGATTATAACAAAGTCCCCTGGTCGAGTATAGCAAAGGGCCCTGATCAAGTATAACAAAGTCTCCTGATCAAGTATAAAATGTCCCCTGGTCGAGTATAACAAAGTCCCCTGATCAAGTATAATAAAGTCCCCTGATCGAGTAAAACAAAGTCCCCTGATCGAGTATAACAAAACCCCCTGCTCGAGTATAACAAAGTCCCCTCATCGAGTATAACAAAGGCCGCTGATCGAGTCCAAAAAAGGCCCCTAAGTGAGTATAACAAAGTCCCCTGATCTGGTATAACAAAGGCCCCTCATTGAGTATAACAACATCCATTGGTCAAGTATAAAAAAGTCCCCTGGTCGAGTATAACAAAGTCCCCTAATCAAGTATAACAAAGTCCCTGGTGGAGTATAACAAAGTCCCCTGATCGAGTATAACAAAGTCTCCTGGTCGAGTATACCAAAGTTTTCTAATCGAGCATAACAAATTCCCTTGGTCGAGTATAACAAAGTCATCTGATAAAGAGTATAACAAAGTCCCCTGATCGAGTATAACAAAGGCCCCTCATTGAGTATAACAACATCCATTGGTCAAGTATAAAAAAGTCCCCTGGTCGAGTATAGCAAAGTCCCCTAATCAAGTATAACAAAGTCCCTGGTGGAGTATAACAAAGTCCCCTGATCGAGTATAACAAAGTCTCCTGGTCGAGTATACCAAAGTTTTCTAATCGAGCATAACAAATTCCCTTGGTCGAGTATAACAAAGTCATCTGATCGAGTATAACAAAGTCCCCTGATCGAGTATAACCCAGGCCCTAATCCAAGTATAACAAGAGTCCCTGATGGTATAACAAAGTCCCTGTTCGGTATATATCTGATCGAGTATAACAAAGTCCCCTGGTCGAGTATAACAAAGCCCCCTCATCGAGTATAACAAAGGCCCCTAATCGAGTATAACAAAGTCCCCTGATCGAGTATAACAAAGTTCCCTGATCGAGTATAACAAAGTCCCCCGATCGATTATAATAAAGGCCTCTGGTCGAGTATGAGAAAGTCCCCTCATCAAGTATAAAAAAGTCCCTTGGTCGAGAATAGCAAAGTCCCTTGGTCGAATATAACAAAAGCCCCTCATCGAGTATAGCAAAGTCCATTGGTCAAGTATAAGAAAGACCCCTGATCGAGTATAACATATCCCCTGATCGAGTATAAAAAAGTCTTCTCGTCGAGTATAACAAAGTCCCCTGATCTAGTATAACAAAGGCCCCTCATCGAGTATAACAAAGAACCCTGATTGCGTGTAACAAAGTCCCCTGGTCGAGTATAACAAAGTCCCCTGGTCGAGTATAACAAAGCTCCCTCATCGAGTATAACAAAGGCCCCTCATTGAGTATAACAACGTCCATTGGTCAAGTATAATAAAGTCCCCTGGTCGAGTATAACAAAGTCCCCTGATCGAGTATAACAAAGTACTCTAGTCGAGTATATAAAAGTCCCTGATGTAGTATAACAAAGTCCCCTGGTCTAGTATAACAAAGTCCCCTCATCGAGTATAACAAAGGCCCCTCATCGAGTATAACAAAGTCCATTGGTCAAGTATAAAAAAGTTCCCTGGTCGAGTATAACAAAGTCTCCTGATCGAGTATGACAAAGTCCCCTGATCGAGTATACCAAAGCCCCCTGCTCGAGTATAACAAAGTCCCCTGATCGAGGATATCTTAGACCCTGATCGAGTATGACAAAGGCCCCTCGTCAAGTCCAAAAAAGGCCCCTAGTCGAGTATAACAAAGTCCTCTCATCTACTATAACAAATGCCTTTCATCGAGTATAACAAAGGACCCTCATCGAGTATAAAAAGTCCCTTGATCGAGTATAACAATGTCCCCTGTTCGAGTATAACAAAGTCTCCTAATCGAGTATAAAAAAGGCCCCTGATCGAGTATAACAAAGTCCCCTGATTGAGTATAACAAAACTCCCCTGATCGAGTATAACATATCCCCTGATCGAGTATATCAAAATCATCTGCTCGAGTATAAAAAAGTCCCCTGGTCGAGTATAACAAAGTCCCCTGATCGAGTATAACAAAGGCCCCTCATTGAGTATAACAAAGTCCATTGGTCAGGTACAAAAAAGTCCCCTGGTCGAGTATAACAAAGTCCCATAATCGAGTAAAACAAAGCCCTCTGGTCGAGTATAAAAAAGTCCCCTGATCGAGTATAACAAAGTCCCCTGGTCGACTATAACAAAGTCCTCTGGTCGAGTATAAAAAAGTCCCCTGATCGAGTATAATAAAGTCCCCTAATAGAGTATAACAAAGGCCCCTCATCGAGTATAGCAAAGTCCATTAGTCAAATATAGGAAAGTCCACTAAACGAGTATAACAAACTCCCCCGATCGAGTATAACAAAGGCCTCTGGTCGAGTATGACAAAGTCCCCTGATAAAGTATAAAAAAGTCTCCTGGTCGAGTATATCAAAGTCCCCTAATCGACTATAACAAAGTCCCCTGGTCGAGTATAGCAAAGTCCCCTGGTCGAGTATAACAAAGCCCCCTCATCGAGTATAACAAAGGCCAGTAATCGAGTATTACAAAGTCCCCTGATCGAGTACAACAAAGTCCCCTGTTTGAGTTAAGAAAGTCCCCTGGTTGAGTATAACAAAGTCCCCTGATCGAGCACAACATATCTCCTGATCAAGTTTAACAAAGTCCTCTGGTCGAGTATAAAAAAGTCCCCTGATCACGTATAACAAAGTCCCCTGGTCGAGTATAACAAAGTCCCCTGATCGAGTATACAAAGGCCCCTCATTGAGTATAACAAAGTCCATTGGTCAAGTATAAAAAAGTCCCCTGGTCGAGTATAACAAAGTAACCTGATCGAGTATAACAAAGTCCCCTGATCGAGTATAAGAAAGCCCCTGCCGGAGTATAAGAAAGTCCCTTGATCGAGTATAACAAAGTCTTCTCGTTGAGTATAACAAAGTCCTCTCGTCGAGTATAACAAAGTCCCCTGATCGAGTATAACATATCGCCTGATCGAGTATAACAAAGTCCCAGGTGGAATATAACAAAGTCCCCTGAGCGAGTACAACAATGTATCTTGGTCGAGTATAACAAAGTTTTCTAATCGATTATAACAAAGGCCCCTGGTCGAGTATAAGAAAGTCCTCTAATCGAATATTTCAAAGTCCCCTTATCGAGTAAAACAAAGTCCCCTAATCGAGTATGAAAAAGGCCCCTGGTCGAGTATAACAAAGTCCCCTGATTGAGTATAACAAAAGACCCCTGATTGAGTATAACAAAGTCCCCTAATCGAGTATAACAAAGTCCCCTGATCGATTATAACAGTGTCCCCTTGTCGAGTATAACAAAGGGCCCTGATCGAGTAAGACAAAGTCCCTTGATAGAGTTTAACAAAGTCCCCTGATTGAGTATAACAAAAGTTCCCTGATCGAGTATAGCAAAGTCCCCTGGTCGAGCATAACAAAGGGCCCTGATCGAGTAAGACAAAGTCCTCTGATCGAGTATAACAAAGTTCCCTGATCGAGTAAAACAAAGCCCCCTGGACGAGTATAACAAAGTCCCCTGATCGAGTATAACATATCCCATGATCGAGTATAAAAAAGACCCTGGTGGAGTATAACAAAGTCCACTCAACGAGTATTACAAAGTCTCCTGGTCGAGTATAACAAAGTTTTGTAATCGAGCATAACAAATTTCCTTGGTCGAGTATAACAAAGTCATCTGATCGAGTATAACAAAGTCCCCTCATCGAGTATATCTTAGTCCCCAAATCAAGTATAACAAAGTCCCCTGATCGAGTATAACAAAGTCCCCTGATCGAGTATAACATATTCCCTGTTCGAGTATAACAAAATCCCCTGGTCGAGTATAACAAAGCCCCCTCATCGAGTATAACAAAGGCCCCTAATCGAGTATAAAAAAGTCCCCTGATCGAGTATAACAAAGTCCCTTGGTTGAGTATAACAAAGTCCCATGATCGAGTATAACAAAGTCCCCTGGTTGAGTATAACAAAGTCCCCTGATCGAGTATAACATATCCCCTGATTGAGTATAACAAAGTCCTATGGTCGAGTGTAAAAAAGTCCCCTGGTCGAGTATAACAAAGTCCCCTCATCGAATATAACAAAGGCCCCTCATTGAGTATAACAAAGTCCATTGGTCAAGTATAATAAAGTCCCCTGGTCGAGTATAACAAAGTCCCCTGATCGAGTATAATAAAGTACTCTGGTCGAGTATATAAAAGTCCCTGATTGAGTATAACAAAGTCCCCTTGTCGAGTATAACAAAGTCCCCTGATCGAGTATAACAAAGGCCCCTCGTCGAGTACAAAAAAGGCCCCTAGTCGAGTATAACAAAGTCCCCTGATCAAGTATAATAAATTACTCTGGTCGAGTATAAAATAGTCCCTGATTGAGTATAACAAAGGACCCTCATCGAGTATAACAAAGTCCCTTGATCGAGTATAACAAAGCCGCCTAATCGAGTATAACAAAGTATCCTCGTCGAGTATAACAATGTCCCCTGTTTGAGTCTAACAAAGTCCCCTTATCGAGTATAACAAATTCCCCTTATCGAGTATAACAAAGTCTCTTGATCGAGTATAACAAAGCCGCCTAATCGAGTATAACAAAGTATCCTGGTCGAGTATAACAATGTCCCCTGGTCGAGTATAACAAAGTCCCCTGATCGATTATAACAAAGTACTCTGGTCGAGTATAAAAAAGTCCCTGATTGAGTATAAAAAAGGCCCCTGGTAGAGTATAACAAAGTCCCCTGACCGAGTATAACATAGGTCCCCTGATCGAGTATAGCAAAGTACCCTGATCGAATATAACAAAGTCCCCTGATCGATTATAACAAAGACCCCTTGACGAGTATAACAAAGTCCCCTTAACCGAGTATAACAAAGTCCCCTGATCGAGTCTAACATATCCCCTGATCGAGTATAACAAACTCCCTAATCGAGTATGACAGTTCCATAATGCGAGGTATAACCAAAGTCTCCTGGGCCCAGTATAAGAAAGAGTCCTCTGGTCGAGTATAAAAAGTCCCTGATCCGGTATAACAAAGTCCCCTGATCGAATATCACAACGTCCTCTGGTCGAGTATAGCAAAGTCCCCTAGTCGAGTATAAGAAAGCCCCCTCATCGAGTATAACAAAAGCTCCTAATCGAGTATAACAAAGTCCCCTGATCGAGTATAACAAAACCCCCTGCTCGAGTATAACAAATCCCCTGATCGAGTATAACAAAGTTCCCTAATCGAGTATAACAAAGGCCGCTGATCGAGTCTAAAAAAGGCCCCTAAGCGAGTATAAGAAAGTCCCCTGATCTAGTATAACAAAGGCCCCTCATCGAGTATAACAAAGAACCCTGATTGCATGTAACAAAGTCCCCTGGTCGAGTATTAGAAAGTCCCCTGGTCGAGTATAACAAAGTCCCCTGATCGAGTATAACAAAGGCCCCTCAATGAGTATAACAACAACCATGGGTCAAGTATAAAATAGTCCCCTGGTCGACTATAACAAAGTCCCATAATCAAGTATAACAAAGTCCCCTGATCGAGTACAACAAAGTCCCCTGTTTGAGTTAAGAAAGTCCCCTGGTTGAGAATAACAAAGTCCCCTAATCGAGCATAACATATCTCCTGATCAAGTTTAACAAAGTCCTCTGGTCGAGTATAAAAAAGTCCCCTGATCGCTTATAACAAAGTTCCCTGGTCGAGTATAACAAAATCCCCTGATCGAGTATAACAAAGGTCCCTCATTGAGTATAACAAAGTCCATTGGTCAAGTATAAAAAAGTCCCCTGGTCGAGTATAAGAAAGTCCCTTGATCGAGTATAACAAAGTCTTCTCGTCGAGTATAACAAAGTCTTCTCGTCAAGTATAACAAAGTCCCCTGATCGAGTATAACATATCGCCTGGTCGAGTATAACAAAGTCCCAGGTGGAATATGACAAAGCCCCCTGATCGAGTACAACAATGTATCTTGGTCGAGTAGAACAAAGTTTTCTAATCGAGTATAACAAAGGCCCCTGGTCGAGTATAACAAAGTCCTCTAATCGAGTATAACAAAGTCCCCTTATCGAGTAAAACAAAGTCCCCTAATCGAGTATGAAAAAGGCCCCCTGATCGAGTATAACAAAGTCCTCTGATCTATTATAATAATGTCCCCTGGTCGAGTAAAACAAAGGGCCCTGATCGAGTAAGACAAAGTCCCCTGATAGAGTATAATAAAGTCCCTGATCGAGTATAACAAAGACCCCTGGACGAGTATAACAAAGTCCCCTTAACCGAATATAACAAAGTCCCCTGATCGAGTATAACAAATTCCCCTGTTCGAGTATAACAAAGTCCCCTGGTCGAGTATAACATATCCCCTGATCAAGGATAACAAAGTCCTCTGGTCGAGTATAAAAAAGACCCCTGATCACGTATAACAAAGTCCCCTGGTTGAGTATAACAAAGTCCCCTGATCGAGTATAACAAAGGCCCCTCATTGAGTATAACAAAGTCCATTGGTCAGGTATAAAAAAGTCCCCTGGTCGAGTGTAACAAAGTCCCCTAATCGAGTATAACAAAGTCCATTGGTCAGGTATAAAAAAGTCCCCTGGTCGAGTGTAACAAAGTCCCCTGGTCGAGTATAACAAAGTCCTCTGGTCGAGTATAAAAAAGTCCCCTGATCGAGTATAACAAAGTCCCCTGATCGAGTATAACAAAGTCCTCTGGTCGAGTATAACAAAGTCTCCTAATAGAGTAAAACAAAGGCCCCTCATCGAGTATAGCAAAGTCCATTGGTCAAATATAGGAAAGTCCACTGAACGAGTATAACAAACTCCCCCGATCGAGTATAACAAATGCCTCTGGTCGAGTATGACAAAGTCCCCTTATAAAGTATAAAAAAGTCTCCTCATCGAGTATATCAAAGTCCCCTGATCGAATATAACAAAGTCCCCTGGTCGAGTATAGCAAAGTCCCCTGTCGAGTATAACAAAGCCCCCTCATCGAGTATAACAAAGGCCAGTAATCGAGTATAACAAAGTCCCCTGATCGAGTACAACAAAGTCCCCTGTTTGAGTTAAGAAAGTCCCCTGGTTGAGTATAACAAAGTCCCCTGATCGAGCATAACATATCTCCTGATCAAGTTTAACAAAGTCCTCTGGTCGAGTATAAAAAAGTCCCCTCATCGCTTATAACAAAGTCCCCTGGTCGAATATAACAAAGTCCCCTGATCGAGTATAACAAAGGCCCCTCATTGAGTATAGCAAAGTCCATTGGTCAAGTATAAAAAAGTCCCCTGGTCGAGTATAAGAAAGTCCCTTGATTGAGTATAACAAAGTCTTCTCGTCGAGTATAACAAAGTCTTCTCGTCGAGTATAACAAAGTCCCCTGATCGAGTATAACATATCGCCTGATCGAGCATAACAAAGTCCCAGAGGGAATATAACAATGTCCCCTGATCGAGTATAACAAAGTACTCTGGTCGAGTATAAAAAAGTCCCTGATTGAGTATAACAATGTCCCCTGGTCGAGTATAACAAAGTTCCCTCATCGAGTATAACAAAGGCCCCTCATCGAGTATAACAAAGTCCATTTGTCAAGTATAAAAAAGTTCCCTGGTCGAGTATAACAAAGTCCCCTTATCGAGTATGACAAAGTCCCCTGATCGAGTATAACAAAGCCCCCTGCTCGAGTATAACAAAGTCCCCTGATCGAGGATAACAAAGACCCTGATCGAGTATAACAAAGGCCCCTCGTCAAGTCCAAAAAGGCCCCTAGTCGAGTATAACAAAGTCCACTCATCTACTATAACAAAGGCAACTCATCGAGTATAACAAAGGACCCTCATCGAGTATAACAAAGTCCCTTGATCGACTATAACAATGTCCCCTGTTCGAGTCTAACAAAGTCCCCTTATCGAGTATAACAAATTCCCCTTATCGAGTATAACAAAGTCTCCTAATCGAGTATAAAAAAGGCCCCTGGTCGAGTATAACAAAGTCCCCTGATCGAGTATAACAAAAGTCCCCTGATCGAGTATAACAAATTCCCCTGATCGAGTATAACAAAGTCCTCTGATCTATTATAACAATGTCCCCTGGTCGAGTAAAACAAAGGGCCCTGATCGAGTAAGACAAAGTCCCCTGATAGAGTATAATAAAGTCCCATGATCGAGTATAACAAAGACCCCTGGACGAGTATAACAAAGTCCCATTAACCGAGTATAACAAAGTCCCCTGATCGAGTATAACAAATTCCCCTGTTCGAGTATAACAAAGTCCCCTGGTCGAGTATAACATATCACCTGATCAAGGATAACAAAGTCCTCTGGTCGAGTATAAAAAAGTCCCCTGATCGCGTATAACAAAGTCCCTTGGTCGAGTATAACAAAGTCATCTGATCGAGTATAACAAAGTCCCCTGATCGAATATAACATATCCCCTGATCGAATATAACAAAGTCCCCTGGTCGAATATAACAAAGTCTCCTGGTTGAGTATAACAAAGTCCACTGATCGAGTATAACATATCCCCTGACCGAGTATAACAAAGTCCTCTGGTCGAGTAAAAAAAGTCCCCTGATCGGGTTTAACAAAGTCCCCTAGTCGAGTATAACAAAGTCATCTGATCGAGTATAACAAAGTCCCTTGGTCGAGTATAACAAAGTCATCTGATCGAGTATAACAAAGTCCCCTGATCGAATATAACATATCCCCTCATCGAATATAACAAAGTCCCCTGGTCGAATATAACAAAGCCCCCTCATCGAGTATAACAAAGTCCCGTGATCGAATATAACATATCCCCTGATCGAATATAACAAAGTCCCCTGGTCGAATATAACAAAGCCCCCTCATCGAGTATAACAAAGGCCCCTGATCGAGTATAAAAAAGTACCCTGATCGAGTATAACAAAGTCTCCTGGTTGAGTATAACAAAGTCCCCTGATTGAGTATAACAAAACTCCCCTGATCGAGTATAACATATCCCCTGATCGAGTATATCAAAGTCATCTGCTCGAGTATAAATAAGTCCCCTAATCGCATATAACAAAGTCCCCTGGTTGAGTATAACAAAGTCCCCTGATCGAGTATAACAAAGGCCCCTCATTGAGCATAACAAAGTCCATTGGTCACGTATAAAAAAGTCTCCCGGTCGAGTGTAACAAAGTCCCCTAATCGAGTATAACAAAGTCCATTGTTCAGGTATAAAAAAGTCCTCTGGTCGAGTGTAACAAAGTCCCCTGGTCGAGTATAACAAAGTCCTCTGGTCGAGTATAAAAAAGTCCCCTGATCGAGTATAACAAAGTCCCCTGATCGAGTATAACAAAGTCCTCTGGTCGAGTATAACAAAGTCTCCTAATAGAGTATAACAAAGGCCCCTCATCGAGTATAGCAAAGTCCATTGGTCAAATATAGGAAAGTCCACTGAACGAGTATAACAAACTCCCCCGATCGAGTATAACAAATGCCTCTGGTCGAGTATGACAAAGTCCCCTGATAAAGTATAAAAAAGTCTCCTCGTCGAGTATATCAAAGTCCCCTGATCGAATATAACAAAGTCCCCTGGTCGAGTATAGCAAAGTCCCCTGGTCGAGTATAACAAAGCCCCCTCATCGAGTATAACAAAGGCCAGTAATCGAGTATAACAAAGTCCCCTGATCGAGTACAACAAAGTCCCCTGTTTGAGTTAAGAAAGTCCCCTGGTTGAGTATAACAAAGTCCGCTGATCGAGCATAACATATCTCCTGATCAAGTTTAACAAAGTCCTCTGGTCGAGTATAAAAGAGTCCCCTCATCGCTTATAACAAAGTCCCCTGGTCGAGTATAACAATGTCCCCTGATCGAGTATAACAAAGGCCCCTCATTGAGTATAACAAAGTCCATTGGTCAATTATAAAAAAGTCCCCTGGTCGAGTATAAGAAAGTCCCTTGATCGAGTATAACAAAGTCTTCTCGTCGAGTATAACAAAGTCTTCTCGTCGAGTATAACAAAGTCCCCTGATCGAGTATAACATATCGCCTGATCGAGTATAACAAAGTCCCAGGTGAAATATAACAAAGTCCCCTGATCGAGTATAACAAAGTACTCTGGTCGAGTATAAAAAAGTCCCAGATTGAATATAACAAAGTCCCCTGGTCGAGTATAACAAAGTTCCCTCATCGAGTATAACAAAGGCCCCTCATCGAGTATAACAAAGTCCATTGGTCAAGTATAAAAAAGTTCCCTTTTCGAGTATAACAAAGTCCCCTGATCGAGTATGACAAAGTCCCCTGATCGAGTATAACAAAGCCCCCTGCTCGAGTATAACAAATTCCCCTGATCGAGGATAACAAAGACCCTGATCGAGTATAACAAAGGCCCCTCGTCAAGTCCAAAAAGGCCCCTAGTCGAGTATAACAATGTCCACTCATCTACTATAACAAAGGCCCCTCATCGAGTATAACAACGGACCCTCATCGAGTATAACAAAGTCCCTTGATCGACTATAACAATGTCCCCTGTTCGAGTCTAACAAAGTCCCTTATCGAGTATAACAAATTCCCCTTATCGAGTATAACAAAGTCCCCTTATCGAGTATAACAAAGTCTCCTAATCGAGTATAAAAAAGGCCCCTGGTCGAGTATAACAAAGTCCCCTGATCGAGTATAACAAAAGTCCCCTGATCGAGTATAACAAAGTCCCTTGATCGAGTATAACAAAGTCCTCTGATCTATTATAACAATGTCCCCTGGTCTAGTAAAACAAAGTGCCCTGATCGAGTAAGACAAAGTCCCCTGATAGAGTATAATAAAGTCCCCTGATCGAGTATAACAAAGACCCCTGGACGAGTATAACAAAGTCCCCTTAACCGAGTATAACAAAGTCCCCTGATCGAGTATAACAAATTCCCCTGTTCGAGTATAACAAAGTCCCCTGGTCGAGTATAACATATCCCCTGATCAAGGATAACAAAGTCCTGTGGTCGATTATAAAAAAGTCCCCTGATCGCGTATAACAAAGTCCTTTGGTCGAGTATAACAAAGTCATCTGATCGAGTATAACAAAGTCCCCTGATCGAATATAACATATCCCCTGATTGAATATAACAAAGTCCCCTGGTCGAATATAACAAAGCCCCCTTATCGAGTATAACAAAGGCCCCTAATCGGATAAAACAAAGTCCCCTGATCGAGTATAAAAAAGTACCCTGATCGAGTATAACAAAGGCCCCTCATCGAGTTTAACAAAGTCCATTGGTCAAGTATAAAAAGTTCCCTGGTCGAGTATAACAAAGTCCCCTGATCGAGTATGACAAGTCCCCTGATCGAGTATAAAGCCCCCTGCTCGAGTATAACAAAGTCCCCTGATCGAGGATAACAAAGGCCCCTCATCGAGTATAACAAAGTCCATTGGTCAAGTATAAAAAAGTTCCCTGGTCGAGTATAACAAAGTCCCCTGATCGAGTATGACAAGTCCCCTGATCGAGTATAACAAAGCCCCCTGCTCGAGTATAACAAAGTCCCCTGATCGAGGATAACAAAGACCCTGATCGAGTATAACAAAGGCCCCTCGTCAAGTCCAAAAAAGGCCCCTAGTCGAGTATAACAAGTCCACTCATCTACTATAACAAAGGCCCCTCATCGAGTATAACAAAGGACCCTCATCGAGTATAACAAAGTCCCTTGATCGACTATAACAATGTCCCCTGTTCGAGTCTAACAAAGTCCCCTTATCGAGTATAACAAATTCCCCTTATCGAGTATAACAAAGTTCCCTTATCGAGTATAACAAAGTCTCCTAATCGAGTATAAAAAAGGCCCATGGTCGAGTATAACAAAGTCCCCTGATCGAGTATAACAAAAGTCCCCTGATCGAGTATACCAAAGTCCTCTGATCGATTATAACAATGTCCCCTGGTCGAGTAAAACAAAGGGCCCTGATCGAGTAAGACAAAGTCCCCTGATAGAGTACAATAAAGTCCCCTGATCGAGTATAACAAAGACCCCTGGACGAGTGTAACAAAGTCCCCTTAACTTAGTATAACAAAGTCCCCTGATCGAGTATAACAAATTCCCCTGTTCGAGTATAACAAAGTCCCCTGGTCGAGTATAACATATCCCCTGATCAAGGATAACAAAGTCCGCTGGTCGAGTATAGAAAAGTCCCCTGATCGCGTATAACAAAGTCCCTTGGTCGAGTATAACAAAGTCATCTGATCGAGTATAACAAAGTCCCCTGATCGAATATAACATATCCCCTGATCGAATATAACAAAGTCCCCTGGTCGAATATAACAAAGCCCCCTTATCGAGTATAACAAAGGCCCCTAATCGGATAAAACAAAGTCCCCTGATCGAGTATAAAAAAGTACCCTGATCGAGTATAACAAAGTCTCCTGGTTGAGTATAACAAAGTCCCCTGATCGAGTATAACATATCCCCTGACCGAGTATAACAAAGTCCTCTGGTCGAGTAAAAAAAGTCCCCTGATCGGGTTTAACAAAGTCCCCTGGTCGAGTATAACAAAGTCCCCTTATCGAGTATAACAAAGGCCCCTCATTGAGTATATCAAAGTCCATTGGTCAAGTATAAAAAAGTCCACTGATCGAGTATAACAAAGTCCCCTGGTCGAGTATAACAAAGACCTCTGGTCGAGTATAACAAAGTCCACTGATCGAGTATAACAGAGTCCCCTGGTCGAGTATAACAAAGTCCCCTAATAGAGTATAACAAAGGCCCCTCATCGAGTATAGCAAAGTCCATTGGTCAAATATAGGAAAGTCCACTGAACGAGTATAACAAACTCCCCCGATCGAGTATAACAAATGCCTCTGGTCGAGTATGACAAAGTCCCATGATAAAGTATAAAAAAGTCTCCTGGTCGAGTATATCAAAGTCCCCTGATCGAATATAACAAAGTCCCCTGGTCGAGTTTAGCAAAGTCCCCTGGTCAAGTATAACAAAGGCCAGTAATCGAGTATAACAAAGTCCCCTGATCGAGTACAACAAAGTCCCCTGTTTGAGTTAAGAAAGTCCCCTGGTTGAGTATAACAAAGTCCCCTGATCGAGCATAACATATCTCCTGATCAAGTTTAACAAAGTCCTCTGGTCGAGTATAAAAAAGTCCCCTGATCGCTTATAACAAAGTCCCCTGGTCGAGAATAACAAAGTCCCCTGATCGAGTATAACAAAGGCCCCTCATTGAGTATAACAAAGTCCATTGGTCAAGTATAAAAAAGTCCCCTGGTCGAGTATAAGAAAGTCCCTTGATCGAGTATAACAAAGTCTTCTCGTCGAGTATAACAAAGTCTTCTCGTCGAGTATAACAAAGTCCCCTGATCGAGTATAACATATCGCCTGATCGAGTATAACAAGGTCCCAGGTGGAATATAACAAAGTCCCCTGATCGAGTACAACAATGATCTTGGTCGAGTATAACAAAGTTTTCTAATCGAGTATAACAAAGGCCCCTGGTCGAGTATAACAAAGTCCTCTAATCGAGTATAACAAAGTCCCCTTATCGAGTAAAACAAAGTCCCCTAATCGAGTATGAAAAAGGCCCCTGGTCAAGTATAACAAAGTCCCCTGATTGATTATAACAAAAGTACCCTGATCGAGTATAACAAAGTCCCCTAATCGAGTATAACAAAGTCCCCTGATCGATTATAACAAAGTCCCCTGGTCGAGTATAACAAAGGGCCCTGATCGAGTAAGACAAACTCCCCTGAAAGAGTATAAAAAAGTCCCCTGATTGAGTATAACAAAAGTCCCCTGATCGAGTATAGCAAAGTCCCCTGGTCGTGCATAACAAAGGGCCCTGATCGAGTAAGACAAAATCCTCTGATTGAGTATAACAAAGTCCCCTGATCGAGTAAAACAAAGCCCCCTGGACGAGTATAACAAAGTCCCCTGATCGAGTTATAACATATCCCCTGATCGAGTATAACAAAGTCCCTGGTGGAGTATAACAAAGTTCCCTGATCGAGTACAACAATGTATCTTGGCCGAGTATAACAACGTTATCTAATCGAGTATAACAAAGGCCCCTGGTCGAGTATAACAAAGTCCTCTAATCGAGTGTAACAAAGCCCCCTTATCGAGTAAAACAAAGTCCCCTAATCGAGTATGAAAAAGGCCCCTGGTCGAGTATAACAAAGTCCCGTGATCGAGAATAACAAAGTCCCCTAATCAAGTAAAACAAAGTACCCTGATCGATTATAACAAAGTCCCCTGGTCGAGTATAACAAAGGGCCCTAATCGAGTAAGACAAAGTCCCCTGATAGAGTTTAACAAAGTCCCCTGATTGAGTATAACAAAAGTCCCCTGATCGATTATAGCAAAGTCCCGTGGTCGAGCATAACAAAGGGCCCTGATCGAGTAAGACAAAGTCCTCTGATGGAGTATAACAAAGTCCCCTGATCGAGTAAAATAAAGCCCCCTGGACGAGTATAACAAAGACCCCTGATCGAGTATAACATATCCCCTGATCGAGTATAAAAAAGTCCCTGGTGGAGTATAACAAAGTCCCCTGATCGAGTATAACAAAGTCTCCTGGTCGAGTATAACAAAGTTTTATAATCGAGCATAACAAATTTCCTTGGTCGAGGATAACAAAGTCATCTGATCGAGTATAACAAACTCCCCTGATCGAGTATAACTTAGTCCCCAAATCAAGTATAACAAAGTCCCCTGATCGAGTATAACAAAGTCCCCTGATCGAGTATAACATATTCCCTGTTCGAGTATAACAAATTCCCCTGGTCGAGTATAACAATGCCCCCTCATCGAGTATAACAAAGGCCCCTAATCGAGTATAAAAAGTCCCCTTATCGAGTATAACAAAGTCCCCTGATCGAGTATAACAAAGTCCCCTGGTTGAGTAAAACAAAGTCCCCTGATCGAATATAACATATCCCCTGATTGAGTATAACAAAGTCCTATGGTCGAGTAAAAAACAATCCCCTGGTCGAGTATAACAAAGTCCCCTCATCGTATATAACAAAGGCCCCTCATTGAGTATAACAAAGTCCATTGGTCAAGTATAATAAACTCCCCTGGTCGAGTATAACAAAGTCCCCTGATCGAGTATAATAAAGTACTCTGGTCGACTATAAAAAAGTCCCTGATTGAGTATAACAAAGTCCCCTTGCCGAGTATAACAAAGTCCCCTGATCGAGTATAACAAAGGCCCCTCGTCGAGTCCAAAAAAGGCCCCTAGTGGAGTATAACAAAGTCCCCTGATCAAGTATAATAAGGTACTCTGGTCGAGTATAAAAAAGTCCCTAATTGAGTATAACAAAGGACCCTCATCGAGTATAACAAAGCCGCCTAATCGAGTATAACAAAGTATCCTCGTCGAGTATAACAATGTCCCCTGTTCGAGTCTAACAAAGTCCCCTTATCGAGTATAACAAATTCCCCTTATCGAGTATAACAAAGTCTCTTGATCGAGTATAACAAAGCCGCCTAATCGAGTATAACAAAGTATCCTGGTCGAGTATAACAATGTCCCCTGGTCGAGTATAACAAAGTCCACTGATCGAGTATAACACAGGTCCCCTGATCGAGTATAGCAAAGTCCCCTGATCGAGAATAACAATTCCCCTGATCGATTATAACAAAGACCCCTGGAGGAGTATAACAAAGTCCCCTTAACCGAGTATAACTAAGTCCCCTGATCGAGTGTAACAAAGTCCCCTAATCGAGTATAACAAAGTCCATTGGTCAGGTATAAAAAAGTCCCCTGGTCGAGTGTAACAAAGTCCAATGGTCGAGTATAACAAAGTTCTCTGGTCGAGTATAAAAAAGTCCCCTGATCGAGTATAACAAAGTCCCCTGATCGAGTATAACAAAGTCCTCTGGTCGAGTATAACAAAGTCTCCTAATAGAGTATAAGAAAGTCCCCTTATTGAGTAAAACAAAGTCCCCTAATCGAGTATGGAAAAGGCCCCTGGTCGAGTATAACAAAGTCCCCTGATTGATTATAACAAAAGTACCCTGATCGAGTATAACAAAGTCCCCTAATCGAGTATAACAAAGTCCCCTGATCGATTATAACAAAGTCCCCTGGTCGAGTATAACAAAGGGCCCTGATCGAGTAAGACAAACTCCCCTGATAGAGTATAACAAAGTCCCCTGATTGAGTATAATAAAAGTCCCCTGATCGAGTATAGCAAAGTCCCCTGGTCGAGCATAACAAAGGGCCCTGAACGAGTAAGACAAAGTCCTCTGATTGAGTATAACAAAGTCCCCTGATCGAGTAAAACAAAGCCCCCTGGACGAGTATAACAAAGTCCCCTGATCGAGTTATAACATATCCCCTGATCGAGTATAACAAAGTCCCTGGTGGAGTATAACAAAGTTCCCTGATCGAGTACAACAATGTATCTTGGTCGAGTATAACAACGTTATCTAATCGAGTATAACAAAGGCCCCTGGTCAAGTATAACAAAGTCCTCTAATCGAGTGTAACAAAGCCCCTTATCGAGTAAAACAAAGTCCCCTAATCGAGTATGAAAAAGGCCCCTGGTCGAGTATAACAAAGTCCCCTGATTGAGTATAACAAAAGTCCCCTGATCGAGTATAGCAAAGTCCCCTGGTCGAGTATAACAAAGACCCGTGATCGAGAATAACAAAGTCCCCTAATCAAGTATAACAAAGTACCCTGATCGATTATAACAAAGTCCCCTGGTCGAGTATAACAAAGGGCCCTAATCGAGTAAGACAAAGTCCCCTGATAGAGTTTAACAAAGTCCCCTGATTGAGTATAACAAAAGTCCCCTGATCGATTATAGCAAAGTCCCGTGGTCGAGCATAACAGAGGGCCCTGATCGAGTAAGACAAAGTCCTCTGATGGAGTATAACAAAGCCCCCTGATCGAGTAAAACAAAGTCCCCTGATCGAGTATAACATATCCCCTGATCGAGTATAAAAAAGTCCCTGGTGGAGTATAACAAAGTCCCCTGATCGAGTATAATAAAGTCTCCTGGTCGAATATAACAAAGTTATATAATCGAGCATAACAAATTTCCTTGGTCGAGTATAACAAAGTCATCTGATCGAGTATAACAAAGTCCCCTGATCGAGTATAACTTAGTCCCCAAATCAAGTATAACAAAGTCCCCTGATCGAGTATAACAAAGTCCCCTGATCGAGTATAACATATTCCCTGTTCGAGTATAACAAATTCCCCTGGTCGAGTATAACAATGCCCCCTCATCGAGTATAACAAAGGCCCCTAATGGAGTATAAAAAGTCCCCTTATCGAGTATAACAAAGTCCCCTGATCGAGTATAACAAAGTCCCCTGGTTGAGTATAACAAAGTCCCCTCATCGAATATAACAAAGGCCCCTCATTGAGTATAACAAAGTCCATTGGTCAAGTATAATAAAGTCCCCTGGTCGAGTATAACAAAGTCCCCTGATCGAGTAAAATAAAGTACTCTGGTCGACTATAAAAAAGTCCCTGATTGAGTATAACAAAGTCCCCTTGCCGAGTATAACAAAGTCCCCTGATCGAGTATAACAAAGGCCCCTCGTCGAGTCCAAAAAAGGCCCCTAGTCGAGTATAACAAAGTCCCCTGGTCGAGTATAACAAAGTCCCCTCATCGAGTATAACAAAGGCCCCTCATCGAGTATAACAAAGTCCATTGGTCAAGTATAAAAAAGTTCCCTGGTCGAGTATAACAAAGTCCCTGATTGAGTATAACAAAGGACCCTCATCGAGTATAACAAAGTATCCTGGTCGAGTATAACAATGTCCCCTGGTCGAGTATAACAAAGTCCCCTGATCGAGTATAACACAGGTCCCCTGATCGAGTATAGCAAAGTCCCCTGATCGAGAATAACAAAGTCCCCTGATCGATTATAACAAAGACCCCTGGAGGAGTATAACAAAGTCCCCTTAACCGAGTATAACTAAGTCCCCTGATCGAGTGTAACAAAGTCCTCTAATCGAGTATAACAAAGTCCATTGGTCAGGTATAAAAAAGTCCCCTGGTCGAGTGTAACAAAGTCCAGTGGTCGAGTATAACAAAGTTCTCTGGTCGAGTATAAAAAAGTCCCCTGATCGAGTATAACAAAGTCCCCTGATCGAGTATAACAAAGTCCTCTGGTCGAGTATAACAAAGTCTCCTAATAGAGTATAACAAAGGCCCCTCATCGAGTATAGCAAAGTCCATTGGTCAAATATAGGAAAGTCCACTGAACGAGTATAACAAACTCCCCCGATCGAGTATAACAAATGCCTCTGGTCGAGTATGACAAAGTCCCCTTATAAAGTATAAAAAAGTCTCCTCATCGAGTATATCAAAGTCCCCTGATCGAATATAACAAAGTCCCCTGGTCGAGTATAGCAAAGTCCCCTGATCGAATATAACAATGCCCCTTCATCGAGTATAACAAAGGCCAGTAATCGCGTATAACAAAGTCCCCTGATCGAGTACAACAAAGTCCTCTGTTTGAGTTAAGAAAGTCCCCTGGTTGAGTATAACAAAGTCCCCTGATCGAGCATAACATATCTCCTGATCAAGTTTAACAAAGTCCTCTGGTCGAGTATAAAAAAGTCCCCTGATCGCCTATAACAAAGTCCCCTGGTCGAGTATAACAAAGTCCCCTGATCGAGTATAACAAAGGCCCCTCATTGAGTATAACAAAGTCCATTGGTCAAGTATATAAAAGTCCCCTGGTCGAGTATAAGAAAGTCCCTTGATCGAGTATAACAAAGTCTTCTCGTCGAGTATAACAAAGTCTTCTCGTCGAGTATAACAAAGTCCCCTGATCGAGTATAACATATCGCCTCATCGAGTATAACAAAGTCCCAGGTGGAATATAACAAAGTCCCCTGATCGAGTACAACAATGTATCTTGGTCGAGTATAACAAAGTTTTCTAATCGAGTATAACAAAGGCCCCTGGTCGAGTATAACAAAGTCCTCTAATCGAGTATAACAAAGTCCCCTTATCGAGTAAAACAAAGTCCCCTAATCGAGTATGAAAAAGGCCCCTGGTCGAGTATAACAAAGTCCCCTGATTGATTATAACAAAAGTACCCTGATCGAGTATAACAAAGTCCCCTAATCGAGTATAACAAAGTCCCCTGATCGATTATAACAAAGTCCCCTGGTCGAGTATAACAAAGGGCCCTGATCGAGTAAGACAAACTCCCCTGATAGAGTATAACAAAGTCCCCTGATTGAGTATAACAAAAGTCCCCTGATCGAGTATAGCAAAGTCCCCTGGTCGAGCATAACAAAGGGCCCTGATCGAGTAAGACAAAGTCCTCTGATTGAGTATAACAAAGTCCCCTGATCGAGTAAAACAAAGCCCCCTGGACGAGTATAACAAAGTCCCCTGATCGAGTATAACATATCCCCTGATCGAGTATAACAAAGTCCCTGGTGGAGTATAACAAAGTTCCCTGATCGAGTACAACAATGTATCTTGGTCGAGTATAACAACGTTTTCTAATCGAGTATAACAAAGGCCCCTGGTCGAGTATAACAAAGTCCTCTAATCGAGTATAACAAAGTCCCGTTATCGAGTAAAACAAAGTCCCCTAATCGAGTATGAAAAAGGCCCTTGGTCGAGTATAACAAAGTCCCGTGATGGAATATAACAAAGTCCCCTTATCAAATATAACAAAGTCCCCTGATCTATTATATCAAAGTCCGCTGGTCGAGTATAATAAAGCCCCCTGATGGAGCATAACAAAGGCCCCTGATCGAGTATAACAAAGTTCCCAGGTCGAGGAAAACAAAGACCCTTGATCGAGTATAACAAAGTCCTCTGATCGAGTATAACAAATTCTCCTGATCGGGTATAACAAAGTCCTCTGATCGAGTATAACAAAGTCCCCTGATCGAGTATAACAAAGTCCCCTGGTCGAATATAACAAAGTCACCTAATCGAGTATAACAAAGTCCCCTGGTCGAGTATAACAAAGCTCCCTGATCAAGTATAACAAAAGCCCCTAATCGCGTATAACAAAGCCCCCTGCTCGAGTATAACGAAGCCCCCTGATCGAGTATAACAAAGTCCCCTGGTCGAGTATAACAAAGTCCCCTGGTCGAGTATAACCAAGTCCCCTGATCGATTAAAACAAAGACCCCTGGAGGAGTATAACAAAGTCCTCTAATCGAGTATAACAAAGTCCCCTTATCGAGTAAAACAAAGTCCCCTAATCGAGTATGAAAAAGGCCCCTGGTCGAGTATAACAAAGTCCCCTGATTGATTATAACAAAAGTCCCCTGATCGAGTATAACAAAGTCCCCTAATCGAGTATAACAAAGTTCCCTGATCGATTATAACAAAGTCCCCTGGTCGAGTATAACAAAGGGCCCTGATCGAGTAAGACAAAGTCCCCTGATAGAGTATAACAAATCCCCTGATTGAGTATAACAAAAGTCCTCTGATCGAGTATAGCAAAGTCCGCTGGTCGAGCATAACAAAGGGCCCTGATCGAGTAAGACAAAGTCCTCTGATTGAGTATAACAAAGTCCCCTGATCGAGAAAAACAAAGCCCCTTGGACGAGTATAACATATCCCCTGATCGAGTATAACAAAGTTCCCTGGTCGAGTATAACAAAGCCCCCTCATCGAGTATAACAAAGGCCCCTCATTGAGTATAACAACGTCCATTGGACAAGTATAATAAAGTCCCCTGGTCGAGTATAACAAAGTCCCCTGATCGAGTATAACAAAGTCCCCTGGTTAAGTATAACAAAGTCCCCTAATCAAGCATAACAAAGTCCCCTGATCGAGTATAACAAAGTCCCCTGATCGAGTATAACATATCCCCTGATCGAGTATAACAAAGTTCCCTGGTCGAGTATAACAAAGCCCCCTCATCGAGTATAACAAAGGCCCCTCATTGAGTATAACAACGTCCATTGGTCAAGTATAAAAAAGTCCACTGATCGAGGATATCAAAGTCCCCTGTTCGAGTATAACAAAGGCCCCTCATCGAGTAAAACAAAGCCCTCTGGTCGAGTATAAAAAAGTCCCTGATTGAGTATAACAAAGTCCCCTGGACGAGTATAACAAAGTCCCCTCATCGAGTATAACAAAGGCCCCTCATCGAGTATAACAAAGTCCATTGGTCAAGTATAAAAAAGTTCCCTGGTCGAGTATAACAAAGTCCCCTGATCGAGTATGACAAAGTCCCCTTATCGAGTATAACAACGCCCCCTGCTCGAGTATAACAAAGTCCCCTGATCGAGGATAACAAAGACCCTGATCGAGTATAACAAAGGCTCCTCGTCAAGTCCAAAAAAGGCCCCTAGTCGAGTATAACAAAGTCCACTCATCTACTATAACAAAGGCCCCTCATCGAGTATAACAAAGGACCCTCATCGAGTATAACAAAGTCCCTTGATCGACTATAACAATGTCCCCTGTTCGAGTCTAACAAAGTCCCTTTATCGAGTATAACAAATTCCCCTTATCGAGTATAACAAAGTCCCCTTATCGAGTATAACAAATTCCCCTTATCGAGTATAACAAAGTCCCCTTATCGAGTATAACAAAAGTCCCCTGATCGAGTATAACAAAGTCCCCTGATCGAGCATAACAACGTCCTCTGATCGATTATAACAATGTCCCCTGGTCGAGTAAAACAAAGGGCCCTGATCGAGTAAGACAAAGTCCCCTGATAGAGTATAATAAAGTCCCCTGGTCGAGTATAAAAAAGTCCCCTAATCGCGTATAACAAAGTCCCTTGGTCGAGTATAACAAAGTCATCTGATCGAGTATAACAAAGTCCCCTGATCGAATATAACATATCCCCTGATCGAGTATAACAAAGTCCCCTGGTCGAATATAACAAAGCCCCCTCATCGAGTATAACAAAGGCCCCTAATCGAATATAACAAAGTCCCCTGATCGAGTATAAAAAAGTCCCCTGATCGAGTATAACAAAGTCTCCTGGTTGAGTATAACAAAGTCCCCTGATCGAGTATAACATATCCCCTGACCGAGTATAACAAAGTCCTCTGGTCGAGTAAAAAAAGTCCCCTGATCGGGTTTAACAAAGCCCCTGGTCGAGTATAACAAAGTCCCTTCATCGAGTATAACAAAGGCCCCTCATTGAGTATAACAAAGTCCATTGGTCAAGTATAAAAAAGTCCACTGATCGAGGATATCAAAGTCCCCTGATCGAGTATAACAAAGGCCCCTCATCGAGTAAAACAAAGCCCTCTTGTCGAGTATAAAAAAGTCCCCTGATCGAGTATAATAAAGTCCCCTGGTCGAGTATAACAAAGTCCTCTGGTCGAGTATAAAAAGT
>NW_024724131.1:0-23805 GCF_018991925.1 Homarus americanus | reverse complement strand
CGCCGAAATTGCCCACATGGACAAAGCAGAGCTGAGTGAGCTCCTCAAGGAGCAGCAGCTCCAAGTTGTGAAGAAGCTGTCCGACACCACTGCCCTCATCGGACACCACTCCACCCTACCCAAGGAAGCCCAACTGGCGTGGGTAACTGTGCCAGTCAAGCCCTACTGCAGACCGAAACGGTGTTACAAATGCCAGCACTATGGACACACTGTAAACAAGTGTGAGGCGCAGGAAGACACCTGCTCCATGTGTGGCAGCCCTGGACACCGCTACACGGTCTGCCCCAACACAGAGAAAAAATGCGCTGCCTGTAGTGGCCCACACTCCTCCGCCGACCGGACCTGTCCCAGATGGAAGGAGGAATGCAGGGTAGCCAAGGCTCGTCTTGCGAAAAAACTGAGCTACAAAGAGGCCCTCCTTGCTGTACGCTCCCAAGAAAAGAAAAAACCAGCAGTAAAGAAAAACCAAGAAAAGAAAACTCAACAGAAGCCGCCCACCACACAGAACCAAGAACACCACGTGGCCCGTGGTGCTGAAGCCCACGCGGCCCGTGGTGCTGAAGCCCATGAGGTCAACCTCACCCTCTCTGAATTCTTCCACACCTATGAGGACTTAATACACGAAGAAGACGAACAAGAAGACCCAAACACAAACGAATGGACACTCCAAGAGAGCAAGAAGAGAAGGAGAGTGAGAAGAAAATCGACATCAAGCTAAGAAGACCAAGACATCCCCTCCACACAAGAAACCAAAACACATCAAGCCGACCAAGCACTGAACATCCATTGCCCAACCCAACACGCACCTGACGCCTGACCTGACGCTTGACCTGACGCTTGACCTGACGCTAGCCTGGCCTTGTCTTGTCGCCTCCCTGCCGCGTCCAGCCGGGTTGTTGCTGCTGCCCCCATCTTATAATCCCTCACGCAAGCGGTGTTTAGCCACTGCATCTGTTCTCTCCTCCTAAAATTCACTTCAATCCTCCCTTTATTCTTCTCCTGAACCTCCTTCCCCCCTGTCACTAGCATTTTTCGATTCGATTCGGCTGTACGCCACACAGACACTCTCTCTCCCTCACCATGAACGGTTACGAGTTTGTTAACGTGGCGCGGATACGTCCGGACACGCCGACCTGCCCCAAGAAACTAAACCTCCTAGTTCTCCAGAAGTTTTTCGAAGCTAATGGGATCGTGGGGGTCACCAAGGTGGAGCGTCTAAAGCTCCATGGTGACATCAAGATCACCTTCGCCGAGAAGGGCATGCTCGCTCAACTCGCGGAGATCCCAGACATCAACGGCATTCCTTTTAAAATGTTTGCCTTCATGTGGGACAACTTGAAGCTGGGTGTAATCTCCCACGCCGAAATTGCCCACATGGACAAAGCAGAGCTGAGTGAGCTCCTCAAGGAGCAGCAGCTCCAAGTTGTGAAGAAGCTGTCCGACACCACTGCCCTCATCGGACACCACTCCACCCTACCCAAGGAAGCTCAACTGGCGGGGGTAACTATGCCAGTCAAGCCCTACTGCAGACCGAAACGGTGTTACAAATGCCAGCACTATGGACACACTGTAAACAAGTGTGAGGCGCAGGAAGACACCTGCTCCATGTGTGGCAGCCCTGGACACCGCTACACGGCCTGCCCCAACACAGAGAAAAAATGCGTTGCCTGTGGTGGCCCACACTCCTCCGCCGACCGGACCTGCCCCAGATGGAAGGAGGAATGCAGGGTAGCCAAGGCTCGTCTTGAGAAAAAACTGAGCTACAAAGAGGCCCTCCTTGCTGTACGCTCCCAAGAAAAGAAAAAACCAGCAGTAAAGAAAAACCAAGAAAAGAAAACTCAACAGAAGCAGCCCACCACACAGAACCAAGAACACCACGTGGCCCGTGATGCTGAAGCCCACGAGGCCTGTGGTGCTGAAGCCCACGTGGTCAACCTCTCCCTCTCTGAATTCTTCCACACCTATGAGGACTTAAAACACGAGGAAGACGAAGAAGAAGAAGACCCAAACACAAACGAATGGACAATTCAAGAGAGCAAGAAAAGGAGGAGAGTGAGAAGAAAATCTACATCAAGCTAAGAAGACCAAGACATCCCCTCCACACAAGAAACCAAAACACAATCAAGCCGACCAAGCACTGAACATCCATTGCCCAACCCAACACGCACCTGACGCTTGACCTGACGCTAGCCTGGCTTCGTCTTGTCGCCTCCCGGCCGCGTCCAGGCGAGTTGTTGCTGCTGCCTCCATCTTACAATCCCTCACGCAAGCGGTGTTTAGCCACTGCATCTGTTCTCTCCTCCTAAAATTCACTTCAATCCTCCCTTTATTCTTCCCCTGAACCTCTTTCCCCCCTGTCACTAGCATTTTCGATTTTTTTTTTTTGGCTGTACGCTGATTGGCTGGTCGGAGTGCGGCCGGAGCTCAGTTGGAAGTTGTAGGGGAGAGTAGCCACTACAAGTGATTCGACATAATGAAGTTAACCGAACCACTTTTCCGGTTGTGGCATAATGGGTAACACCAAGACCCCCTGATAAGAGCCCTCAATTTCACTGTCAACCTCAGTACACAACATCAGGCGTTGCAGTAAACACGGCCCGGTCTCTCTATCATTGCCAGCGTTCCTATATAATTCACTGAGGATTTAGAGTCACCCGCCTCTTACAATCATCCACACTGAGCTTCAGTCATTCTTGGAGGTACAGTACAGTGTATAATTACATACAACTACAACAGGTGCTGATCAAATGAAAGTTATATCATGTCCTGTTCTGTGGTCGGCGGTCAGGTCTCTCATCTTTATATATCTGCTTCATGACTCTTGTACAAGTCATTAAACAGTATATATATATGGAAACCAGCACCAAAAACAAAGTGACGGACTCATCAAGTGTGTGGTAAAATGGATCAGTTTGCGGTGAGCTGTGGAATTGTGCGCTAAATACTGGTCCTGTGAGCGGTAGCGTAAAAAGGACTACAGAGTAGAGGCCACTAAGGGTGTTTATCAGACCCCAGTGACCGTGATTATTATAGCACTAAATGTAACAGAGTATTTCCAGTACATTGTTTGTTTAAGTCGGTACATTGAAGTTTGATCAGGTGCTAAATGCCAAGTGTGGATACAGCCTCGGTATATTAGCTATCTTGCCATCAGATATAAAGTTCGGACATTGCCTACACCAGTGGTCCTCAGCCTGTAGTTCGTCACATTATGGAGCCCTCAAGGGTTTATTAGAAATTTGTGAAATATTTGAGAATTTTTTGTCAGAGTGAAATAAATGAAAATGTGATAAATTCATGCGAAATTATAGAGGGGGGGTGGCGGAAGAGATGAACGTTTGTCCCGAGTCTTTTGTGTATATGACGTATTTCTCACAGACCGGGCCCAGAGATAGAGGGAGTCAGCCTTCTCACTAAAGGGAAACACTTTATATATATATATATATATATATATATATATATATATGTATATATATATATATATATATATATATATATATATATATATATATATATATAGCAAGAGTGGGGAGAGAAAAGGAGAGAAGAGAAGACGGGAATGCTGCGTTTAGCAAAAGGGGTAAGATGCAGTTTCTTAGAACAAATTTTTAGGGGGGTCGTATGTATGTTCTCTCAGCACATGAGGGCAGTGCTGTTTTCTTTTAGGGGGGGTCGAGTGTTAGCGGGAGAGAAAAGGAGAGAAGAGAAGACAAATGCTGCATTTAGCACGTTAAAGGGGTGAGAAGCAGTCCTTAGAACAAATTTTTAGGGGGGTCGTATGTGTGGTTTCTCAGCACATGAGGACAGTGCTGTCTTTTTTTAGGGGGGTCGATTGTAATACTCAGAAATTTCAGAGTAATTTCGAATGCCCCGCCATTGGCAACACTGAGCGTTCAAGGTCGCGGGAGGGAAAAGAGCGCTGCCTGCTCATAGCGAGAGATTGCGGAACTAGGCCTAAATGATATTAAATGTAATTTACCGAATTAATAATGATGCGATTCATGAAGTAAGGGACTATTATTGAATTTGAAATTATTATAGATCGTTTATCAGTCTGAATAATGTTACGGGTGTCCCAAGGAGTTATTAGTTAGGCGGAAAATATGTCACGTAGGCATAGCTAACACCTTGAGAGGACGCGATGCTGGCTGGGCCTCAGTCGTGGGGAGCAGTTAGGCAGACAAGACGTCCCTGCGCGTCTGTCACGGAAATAGTCACGTGGCCTAGTCACCTGTGCTGCGCTATTGCAGTATAACAAGTAAGTCTCAGTCGATCTCAGACAGGGTTAGATAGGGCAGTGGTAAAGTAAACTAGAGCTAACAGGGTTTCCGTCAAAACCCACTTGACTGGAGTTGACTGCGAGAGATTGACTGCCGTTTGAGACTGCCGTTGATGATTGAGGGTGGCGATTGTCGCCATTGGACCGATCAGTGTAGGCCTGTCACTGTTTAGCGGGGTAGCAAAGGATCTCTTGAGTGAACGAGTGCTTCCGACAACTAAAACGACGGGACCAGCATCCACAGTGGGTGATCAGTTCTTACCACTTGGGTGCACAACACCACATGTCCCGAGCAGCTTAGTGAAACCCTCTTGCTAACGGGAAGCTAAAGTTTCTCTCAACTGTACAAGGTCTAATTGGCTCACTCCCTTCCGCTTTATGGACGCACTGGGAGTACACTGAGGCTATCTGAGTAAACTAATGGTCACACACTGAGACCGTGAGTCTAGGTCTCTAGGAGATACCTAGAGGAACATCTTCCCTCCCTTATTACGGGTGTAGTTAACACCATTCCTCAGACTGATATTATCTTGACGTGTGTAGTTTAATAGTCCTAAATAATTTTGATAGTATTGTTTTTGAATGTTTGTGCCATTAAGCGGAACCAGAGTGATACTGTGATTTGATTCTTTTAATGCATCTAATTGTTCTTCATAATTCTGATCTCAGGTATAACCTTTGTTCCCCAGAGTAGTGGTTAAGTTAGGTTAGGAAGTGTGCATTCAAAGAAAGAAAGTTCACTTCTTATTTCTAAAACTGATATTTTGTGAAAGTCTTTATGTCTGAAATATGTGTAAGCAACATTATCAGTTCTATTGTTGTGTTTAATACTTTATATATGTTGAAAAACAATTGTTTGTTCAGCAATTCCGACTGTTATATATATATATATATATATATATATATATATATATATATATATATATATATATATATATATATATATATATGTAACCGGTCGGAATTTGCTGGACTTTAAGTTCTCACTTGACTTGGGGTTTATTAAAAATTAATAGATGGTAATGGCAGTGGAAGCGCCCCTTTGAGAAAAATCCCGAACCAGCACAAGAACACTTAAATCTACTACACAAAATGAATTGTCCGTGACCCGTGGAAGGATAGCGTCTGTGACTGGGATGAATGAGACACACTGTAAAATTTAGACACTTATATTCCCTCCAACACTACAAACACAATCAAATAATGGTACACCAATATGCGCACCTCTTAACTTAAACTTAAAACACTACTCTGGGGAATAAAAGTTATACATGACATAGAAATTATTAGAAACACAGGCAACAATAAATTTGAAGTATTAAGAAATGTTGCTTGCACACATGAACAGGCCTTAAGGCTTTCCCAAAATAATACCAGTCACTTAGGAAATGGTACTAAAAAATAAGAAATTAAATACTCCACAATGAATAGGCCTTAAGGGTCTTCAACAAAATAATATCAGTCACTGAGGAATGGTAATAAAATTTAAGAAATTAAATACTCTATAATGAATAGGCCTTAAGGGCACTCAACAAAATTATAGCACCCCAACAGATGCACACTTCCTAACCTAACTTAACCACTACTCTGGGGAACAAGGTTATACCTGAGATCAGAATTATGAAGAACAATTAGAGGCATTAAAAGAATCAAATCACAGTATCACTCTGGTTCCACTTAATGGCACAAACATTCAAAACAATATTATCAAAATTATTTAAGAAATATTAACTACACACGTCAAGATAATATCAGTCTGAGGAGGGGTGTTAACTACACCCGTAATAATGAAGATAAAATGTTCCTCTAGGTATCTCCTAGAGTCCTAGACTCACGGTCTCAGTGTGTGACCATTAATATACTCAGATAGCCTCAGTGTACTCCCAGTGCGTCCATGGGCAGGAAGAGAGTGAGCCAATCAGACCTTGTGCAGTTGAGAGAAACTTTAGCTTCCCGTTAGCAAGAGGGTTTCACTAGCTGACCGAGGACACGTGGTGTTGTGCACCGGAGTGGTAAGAACTGATCACCCACTGCCGATGCTGGTCCCGTGTCGTTTTAGTTGTCGGGAGCACTCGTTCACTCAAGAGATCCTTTGCTACCCCGCTAAACAGTGACAGGCCTACACTGATCGGTCCATTGGCGACAATCGCCACCCTCAATCATCAACGGCAGTCTCAACGGCAGTCAATCTCTCGCAGTCAACTTCGGTCAACTCCAATCAAGTGGGTTCTGACGGAAACCCTGAAATGAACTCACTGTTAGCTCTAGTTTACTTTATCACTGCCCTATCTAACCCTGTCTGAGATCGAATGAGACTTACTTGTTATACTGCAATAGCGCAGCACAGGTGACTAGGCCACGTGACTATTTCTGATGGACGCGCGGAACGTCTTGTCTGTGTGAATGCTCTCCGGGACTGGCCTAGCCAGCGTCGTGTCTCCCCAAGGCGCTAGCTTGGGCCTACGTGATATATTTTCCGCCTAACTAATAACTCCTTGGGACACCCGTAACATTATTCAGACTGCTAAACGATCTATAATAATTTCAAATTCAATAATAGTCCTTTAACTTCATGAATCGCATCATTATTAATTCGGTAAATTACATTTAATATCATATAGGCCTAGTTCCGCAGTCTCTCGCTACGAGCAGGCAGCGCTCCCTCCCCTCAGATGACCTTGAACGCTCAGTATCACTCATGGCGGGGCATTTGAAATTACTCTGAAATTTCTGAATATTACATATATATATATATATATATATATATATATATATATATATATATATATATATATATATATATATATATATATATATATATATATATATATATATATATATATATATATATAATTTTGTTCACATATGCCTGAGGGGCATACTGCCAGAGGTACTTATATTCTAAGCTTAGTCTAGCGGTTACATCTTGTAATCTAGTCATCTTGTTACTTGCCCCATATACATGTTTCACTTGATACATCTCATCATGGTAAACAATGGATTGACTAGTACCTGTTTGTACTTGTCTACTGGCTTCAAATTCATCGTTTTTTTCTCGATTACAGTTTGTAATGTTCTGTTTGACACAACTAGATGGTATAAACATTTGTTATTGTTGGCATCAACTTTATCATGTTGACTAATGCCTGAGAGAGGTAGAGGTGCTGTGGCCAGTGGCGGCGCGCTGGGGTCAGTCAATGTGTCAACTCTGGCAATCTGTGTGTGTGTGACCCCCACAGGTGATGGCTGGCCGCTTCCTCAGGTGTGTGCACGGGAAGGAGTTGCTGGCGCTGAAGGAGAGACTAGCAGCCCATCTGCCCAACTCTGCCATTGTGAGTTATCGCCTCTTACCATGTTCTAAAATTACCACAAACATTACACAGCCTATGATGCTAAACCATTGATAAAAATGTGATGGCACGAACCAACCAAATCTAACTTTACCGTCTAGACCAGACCTGACCTGACCTAACCTGACCTAACCTAAACTGATACAAAACACACTAAACCCGAGGTGCCAAACTGACAAAGCCCGGGGACAACATTTATACTTTGTGAAAGTCAGAAATTAATTATTTATAAAATAGACATTCGGTCAAGAGAACAAACGATGGACCAGTAGTTGGTCAAATGTACTGAAACTTTAATAGATCTTCTGTGGGGAAAAATGGAGATTTCAATCTAGAAAACGGGAGAAGGTGTTGACGGTGAAGACTCTGTCATAAGTAGCGTTTGGGGGAGCACCATCACTCCTATACCACTCATTGTGGCTGCGACTCTCACCACACCATTCACCTTAATGTCTGGGGAAAACATCAGAGGAGACCAAGTCCCGGTAAATACACAACTACTGATTGTGGAAGTGTCTTGTGTTGTGATGACCAAGACAACAATTAAAAGTAGGTGCCTAGACACACTTTTATGTCGATTTTATGTTTTATTCTTCAACCCCGGCAGCTGCACGGGACGGTCGAGACAGGAATACGTTATGGACTAATGGAGAAATTAGGAATAAAGTTGTTTATCCCAAAACACAGTGGCAGTCTGGTGGTGGCTACCCCAGCCTTCACTACGGTAAGTCTGGTGTGGATATGTTGCCCTCTTATTGTGTATCCATCTGCATGAATATATGTCTTGATTATGTAAATATATTTCAATGCAAGAGAATGATTCTTGGAAATGCTTTCATACTGAACAGTCCATAACCTCTGTAATTTACTGTACCTCTCCCCTCCACTTATCTTGTATGTATAATAATATTTTAGTCTGTACTGTACTTAAGTCGTGTGTAGCCGCTCTTCTTGTATTTCCATACCAGTTTGCATAATTTGTACATGAAACTTTGTTCCATAGGATCATGGGGGTATGTGTTTCTCATACATTTGGTATTGTGGTGTCCAGAAAAAGGTGCAGAGTTTGTCAGTGTTCTGGAACCCGGAGGAGGAAGACGAGGAGGAGGTGGCGCAGATGATCGGATCGTTGCCTGGCATCGACTGGAGGAAACCTGTGTTCTTCAGTACCAGTTCCAAGACCATCTCCAGCAAGGTAAGTCACCTGTAGCCTTCACTACTCCACAGTCACTCTGCTGTACAGCATGGTAAAAAGCCCGTTCTGTTAGCTGTCTCTACCAAGCCCATTCATACACACACACACACACTATACTGTATATACTTTACAGGTGACGAGTATAGGGAATAACCAGCTGGTCGGCGACGGAAACATAGAGGCTCATACGGTCGAAGATTCATCTATGTACGAAATCCCTCCACAACTGCCGCATATCCAGTAAGTGACTTAATCCTTGTTAAAAAACAATTATATACTGTATATATATATATATATATATATATATATATATATATATATATATATATATATATATATATATATATATATATATATATATATATATATATATATATATATATATACAGTCGATAAGATAAATCTTGATAAAATCACACAGGGAAAGGGGAAACAATGGAGCACCTTAGCTTTCGTCTTTATTCAAGACATCTTCAGAGGCAACTGAATTACATGGACCGAGAGAGGCTTAAGTACACAGGGTGACCTTACTAAACATGAGGTCAGGTCATAAACATGACATCCTCTAATCCGCACACCAACAACACCACACACGCAGAGGAGCTAAAGAGAAAGGGCGACGTGACAGGTCAAAAATATGGGACCCACTAATCATCTATCCTACATCTAACTCCAATACTTTCAAAGCATTTTTAACCTTGGGCCACTGACAAATAAATTTGTGTAACATATTATCAGTTTTGTACTGACCATCACTAAGGTTTAGGAAATTTAATTCCCTAATCAAACTAGCTTCAACCAGAAGTCTTTCTGTGACACATGATGATTTGTACACTTCTAAGCTGTTTTCCCAATCACTGGGATGATTATTGTTCCTAACATGAACGAACAGTGCACTGCTTTCAGATGCTGTTCTGATAATGTACTTGTGCTGTTTGATTCTGAGTTGCAATGCTTTCCCAGTCTGTCCTCAATAGTTTCCATTACAGCTGCTACATGGAATGCAGTAAACACTTCCATTTACATTCAAGGTTGGGCTATTCTTGATTAATATATAGTAATAGTTGAGTCATACTTAAAAACAACATTTATATTTAATAATTTAAGGGACTGAACTAACGGGACAAATTCATTGCAATAAGGTAGAGTCAAAATATTCCTAAATGTAGGAATTTGCCACCTGGTTTGAGTAGAATGAAAGGATTTTTTAGCCCAAGTTTTTGTGCAATGGACTGAATGTGTTTCAGTTCCTCATCAATAAATTCTGGGTCACAAATATGCAAACATCTCAAAAACATAGCAGAAAAAACTGACATTTTGGTAGATTCCAGGTGACTCGATAAAGAATGTATGAAACTGTCTACCTGTGTAGGCTTTCTGTACACCTTAAATTTATAGTTATGACCATTTCTAATGATAAGCATATCAAGAAATGGAAGGGATCCATTTATTTCTCTTTCAATTTTGAATGTAATACTAGGGACAAGATCATTAAGCTTGTCTAAAAATTCCAATGGGTCTCTGTTTCTAGGCCAAAGACAAAGAACATCATCTACATATCTATACCATGGAGGAATAAAGTCCCCTATATTGGGTAGTAATCTAGCCTCAAAAAACTCCATATAAATACAGGCTAAAGGAGCAGAAAGACAATTACCCATGCTCATGCCAATTATTTGCATGTAAAACTTCCCATTTGACCTAAACACATTGTCAGTGTTATTTATTTATTTATTTTTTATTTTATTTTTTTTATTGGGCACTCCCCTACATCCTCGTGTAAGGTGAAGCGCAAAAGCGTTTACAGCGCCCAACAGGGAAGCATGCTAAGTTCATGCTTGCCTTTATGTCTCACGAGTTACGGGCGTAGAAGCCTGAAGAGTCAGTGGTTTATGTCATGAAGTTATTGGAAGCTCCAACAACTTTCCCTTAATACGAATTCGCAACTTTCGACTTACAACAGGTACCTACTTTACTGCTAGGTGAACAGGTACTAATGGGGGCTAGGAAATAAGTCCAAACAACTTCCACCGGCCCGGGATATTGCCACGCACAAATTGTGGGCACCGGCCACATGTTAAGTGAAGAAACTGTTTACACCTCAGAATAGCGAGATGAAGCTGGTAGCAGCTATGTGACAGCCTGAGGGACAGACTATCGCCTTTTACTGTACATCTTGATTCTCGTCAGCCAACATCTTCCTGCAGGACGTTAGATTTGCTCTCGTTGATCTAACCCTAGACCCCAAAACGTGTGTGTGATTGTGAACTGTTGAATCCTCTGAGAACTCTAAATAACTTTAATAAGTGTAATTATTAACTGTTTATTGATCGTATCATTCAAACTGTGTCCTGATGTACCAGCAGTTGTTATATGTGAACTGTATTCAACAGGTTTTGACCGAATTATACTCATCGCGTCAACGACAAGGGTCTTATTGTCCTGCACAAACCAAAATCGCTCCAATGAGCGGTTACAGTCATTAACGCATAACTCTATCAATTTGAGAAAAGTATCATGTTCAATAGTCATATCTAACGGTTGTAATTTATCTTTAAGAAATGAAAGTAGGCCTTTCACTGGTACTCTATTGAAAAGTGAATTTACATCAAAACTTATATATTATATATAAATATATTGTTTTCCATTACTAATGTATTTATCGTTCGTTTTATTGCACAGTATTCTTGTTGCTTCCTTTCAAAAAATATTTATTTCCCCTTTTTCTATGCAGGTGCAGCCCTCCTGAAGGATTCTACCTGGACAGTCTCCGGCCTGAGGAGGTGGCCTTGGTGATGCCCTTCTGGATGTATCAGTGGACTGAAACCTATAGCGGCCACGAGACTTTACTCCGGAGCGTCCCGTCGGTGGCTCTTCGCAAAAGGGGAGATGGTGACCCCACCTCCAAGGACCAGCTGGTGGGTTGGATCCATCTGTACAACAACGGGATCTTAGGCAACTTTTTCGTCTTGCCAGAGTACCGTGGTCAAGGCCTGAGTAAAGTCATTTTATACGAGCTTGTCTGGAAGGTACAAAAGGATGGCCTCTTTACCTACGGTATTTTTGACGCCCACATGAAAAAGTACGGGGAGAATACTAAGAAATATGGCACCGTCAGGCATATGGACATGGAGGCTGTGTTTTACCTGGCCAAGGGCGACACTGTTGACGGCTTCATGAAAACCTTGTTATAACGTGACGAAGGAACTTAAAATGTTTTCTCTAAGTACTAATGACACCTACAGAAATAATCGTGATACCATTCGCATACGTATTTAATCACACCATATTAAGTCTGCTACGAATACAAATGATACTAAATGTTGTAAAATCATTCCTTCAGATAAATGTCCAGTATATTATATCAGGTGCCACTAATAAAACTCAGGCTCTCAATTGACTCATCCATGTCACTATTATTATCCACTCTGTATCTGTATTTTTCTTGCTAAATAAACTCACTAGCGTAGCTAGGGGGCAGGGGGCGGTCCGCCCCAGGCCCGGGCGGCACTTTTGGGTCTGCTCATCACCCATATCTGCAGCTACTGGAGACGTTAATCCATCCCTTTGTATCGGCGGCAAGTTAATCCTTGTCGTGTCTGACCTAACACCTGACCCACATCATCACGGCCACGTCATGAGCTACACCCTTGCTATGCGCCCCCGCCACACACACAACCTGTAACCTGTTGAGGATTAAGGAAACAACTTCAAACAAGTACGCCAGTGAGCTCATGTGGTGTGGGTCAGGTGTTAGGTCAGACACGACGAGGATTAACTTGCCGCCGATACAAAGGGAAGGATTAACGTCTCCAGTAGCTGCAAAACCATGCAGTCTCGGGTCAACATAAAAACATAAGAATGGAGGAAACTGCAGCGGGCCTATTGGCCCATACTGGGCAGTCCCGTTTACACCCAACCCCTATTGCTCATATGAGCATCCAACCTATGTTTGAAGCAATTCAGCGTATTCGAGTTAATGATGATATTTGGTAACTTGTTCCATTCATCCACAACTCTGTTTCCAAACCAGTGTTTACCTATTTCACGCCTAAATCTAAATTTGTCTAATTTAAAACCATTGTTACGAGTTCGCTCCTGGTTGGATAGTTTGAGTACCTTTGTAATGTCCCCTTTGTTTAGCCCTGCCTTCCACTTATACACCTCTATCAGGTCGCCCCTCGCTCTACGTCTCTCGAGGGAGTGCAAATTAAAACGCTTTAACCTGTCTCTATACTCAAGGTTCCTAATGCCCGGGATTAGTCTTGTCATTCTCCTCTGAATTCTTTCCAAGGATTCTATATCCATTCTGTAATACGGTGACCAGAACTGAACTGCGTAATCCAGGTGTGGTCTCACAAGAGCAAGATACAGTTTTCGGATGACCTCGCTAGTCTTGTAACTAACACTCCTTTGTATGAACCCAAGTACTTTATTAGCCTTGTTACGAGCAAAAGCACATTGTTTACTTGGCTAAGGTTCCTACTTATCATTACTCCTAAATCTCTCTCGCAGTCGGATTTCTCTATGGCATCGTTGTTCATCTGGTATCTGGTTTCCCTGTTTACATCTCCTATACTGAGTACTTTACATTTGTCGACGTTGAATTTCATCTGCCATTTTTCAGACCATTCGAAAAATTTGTTTAGATCTTCCTGTAGTTTTGCCGAGTCCTCGTCAGATTTGATAACACGTCCTATTTTAGTGTCATCAGCAAATTTACTTATGTTGCTGTCTATGCCGATATCTATGTCGTTTATGTATATAATAAATAATAATGGTCCAAGTACTGAGCCTTGGGGAACTCCACTTGTGACGTTGCTCCAATGGGACTTAGTGCCGTTAATGCTCACTCGCTGTTTCCTGTCCTGTAACCACGCCCTAATCCATTTAAGGATGTCACCTTTGATGCCATGAGCTTCTACCTTTCTAATTAGTCTTTCGTGGGGGACTCTGTCGAAGGCTTTGCTAAAGTCGAGATATACCACATCATAATTGTGCCCCTCGTCCACCGATTCGAAAACTGATGAAAAGAATGTTAATAGATTAGTTAGGCAAGAACGTCCGCTTGTGAAGCCATGCTGGGAATCATTGATCAATCGGTGCTTCTCCAGGTGATTTCGAATAGAGTTTGAAATGATTGCTTCCAGTAATTTGCCTACTATTGATGTTAGACTGATTGGGCGGTAGTTAGAGGATAGTGATCTATCCCCCTTCTTGAAAATCGGTATTACATTCGCTATCCTCCAGGATTCTGGTACTACACCGGTTTTTAATGACATGTTAAACAACTTTGCTAAGGGCATACTAAGCTCTTCCTTACATTCCTTTAACACTCTGGCAAATATCTCATCGGGACCAGGTGACTTATTAGGCTTTAGTTTGTCTATTTGCTTACTAACATCGTTACTAATCACTACTCTCTCACTTAATTTGTTTTCTTCACTATCTCTGAATAGAGTCGCATCATATCAGTTCATGTACAGCCGACCAATCCACCAGTTACAAGCAATTCACTTCAGTTCTGCACAAGTCTCCATCGTGACAAGACGAGGGGAGGCTAGACGACTTTTATGTTCTCTTGTGTTTTCGATCCAGTTATTTACTTCGTTGGAAGACATAATACTATAAGGTAAGAAATATTAAAGTATTGGTTAAAATATATTGATGTGACTTTTGCTGCGGTACTGAGATTAAATATTAAGATTTTTGTTTCACAGCATTGCGATTTTATACTAAGACACTATCCTCACTGGGGTACAGACAAAAGCCCCCCCGACAAAAGCCACCCAGACAAAAGCCCCCCAGACGAAAGCCACCTAGACAAAAGCCCCCTACTTTGATCGGGGTCACCTCGACGGGGTGGCTTTTGTCTGACAACAGTAAGGGCTTTCAAAAGTTACGGACATAATTAAATAGTTGAGGGTAAAATATACTGTTCTTCTCTGTGGTTAATTATTGGTTAGGTTAGGGCAATGATCTGGGGATAGTCATGGAGCGTCAGCGTCGACCCAAAAAGAAGAAACAAATGTTTGGTGAAGGATCACGAGATGCTGAATTGCCATACGACATTGAACTGAGGAGAGAAATGTTTTCTTCGCTGGACAGAGTGATCCAAGAAATAACTTTGAGATTTCAACAGCTTCATGAACTTGCTGAGAAATATGCCTCCCTTACCCCATTGAATCTTTTGGATGATAAATATGAGTGTCAAATAGATCACGATCACGACGACATTGATAAAGAGGAGTTCCTCGTTGAGAGAAAAAGACTTCAGCATTTTGTTGCTGTTGCTGCTATAACTATTAAAGACAGAATACAGACGTGGAAAGAAGGCCCCCTTGAACTTTTGCAGTTTATTCAAAAGTATAACCTTGGGAACTCGGTTCCAAATATAGTAATAATGCTGAGGATTTTCCTCACAATTGCTGTTAGTGTTGCTACCTGTGAGAGGAGTTTTTCGAAACTAAAACTGATCAAGAATTACTTAAGATCTACTATGAGCACCTTGCGGTTGAGAAATCTTGCCATACTGTCTATAGAGCGACAATTGACAGATGAGATAGTTTTTGACAATGTCATTGAAGAATTTGCCAACAAAAAAACAAGAAAAGTTACTTTGTAGAAAGTTGTAGTTTTCATTTCAGAAATAAAGATGGTGCTAATTTTTTACACTTTTACTTTTTTCCCTATCCTATATGTCGTTTTTGCTTTTTGTTTAACTGTTACTTATAAAGTTTAAGTGTGTTTGGTGTGTATTTAAAGCATACTATATTTGAGTATGTGAAAGTACAATAATATTATAATGGTACACAAACTATTTAATATATATATATATATATATATATATATATATATATATATATATATATATATATATATATATATATATATATATATATATATATATATATATATATATATATATATATATAAGAATGAGTCACTGTGCAATATGTATTTTTTGTGGGGACGGGGGGGGCGGTAAACTCAAGGGCCGCCCCGGGCGGCACACACTCTAGCTACGCCACTGAATAAACTGTTTCAATATCAATTCAATATCAGTCTCTCGGTCAGAAGTCCTGTTGCCTCGCCTCCTGAACTGCGAACCCCGAGATCCAAACTCATGAATCAGAAGCATTTTTTTTTTACGGGCATTAGCCCACCCGGGCACAGGTAATGCCCACATCAGGGCCTGGGGGGCGAAAATATAATAATGAATAATAATTATAATAATAATAACAATAATATCTATTATGATTCTTATTCTTATTATTATTATTATTATTATTATTATTATTATTATTACAACAATTAATAAAATTAATAGAAATTAATACAAATAAAATAATAGAAATATTAAAAATAATAACCATAAATAAATACAAAATTGATAAAATAAATCAAGAGTGAGAAAATATATACATTATATATGTTGTGTTGTCCAAGTAAGTGAAACAATTGAGACCCTGCAATTGTATGTAAATGAGGCAGAAAGTCAGATCAGCAACTGGTCACAATTTTCGTGATGCCATGTGGCAGCAGGGTCTACCATTAGACAACACATGAGGCTTACAATATCTTCCCAGGCGGTAGTTCCTCCGTGCTTGGTAGCTGCCTACTACCTACGACCTGTCGGTCTACTACTTCGGGTTCACGAGTTTGCACACTTCACATAATAATAATAACATAATGATGATGATGATGATAATGATGATGAAGACGACACAGGGACTTGGTAGGCGGCATAGACGGAAGGGAATACCATCATGGAGGCGATCACAATGGACATCCCAAGACCTTCTGAAGTAAGACGCCCCCAGGTCATCACCACCTCTCTCTCTCTCTCTCTTTCTCTCTTTCTCATGTGACAGTTTCTTGCATATTTTTTTTTTTAGTTTAACAAATTTATTGACAAAGTTTGGAGTACAGTTTGCCTATTCTGAGTAATTCAGTCAGGTCTTGACACTGAGGGTGGTATCACTTCTCACTGAAACGTAGAACAGAGGTTCATACACACAGAAATACATCATATTCATTAGCAGTATATATAGGCCAGAGTCATGTGGGTGATGTCAATGTTCACTGCCATGCAGGACAGAGGTTCATACACAAAGAAATACATCATATTCATTAGCAGTATATATAGGCCAGAGTCATGTGGGTGATGTTACTGTTCACTGCCATGCAAGACAATGGTTCACATACATTGGACGTCATATTCTAATTGAAGACTAATCAGTGTGGGCTAGCAAATTTGGGATAAACAGCAAGAATGTCCTCAAGCACCCCCGATTCAATGTAGTAATTACAAAGTCCATGATACAATAAGCCAGGTGGCCTGAAGTCTTTGACAGTGTCACATTCAATAATACAGTGTTCAAGTGTATGCTTTAAAGGTTTATCACAAAGTTTACATGCTGAGTGTTCCGGTATGGGTACAGCGTTACTAACTTGCCAGATGTGTCTGTATCCTAGCCTATTTCTGGCCACGACTACATCACATTGTCTGGTTCTGTCCTTATGCTGGCCATACCGGTACCTCTCGTCACAAAATTTGTCATATTTACTAATGCTACAACTGCCAAGTCTCTCTGCATTTCTCAGTTCTTCTAGATCAGAGTTCATGATTCTGACTTGAATGTTTTTAAGTACAGCATTGGACAGGCCAAGGTCAAAGTCAACATTTTCTTTCTTACATGCATCATTGGCCCGTCTATCAGCACGGTCATGATACCTAATTCCAACATGGGACGGAATCCACACAAATTCGATACGAGAGTTGTTCTCATTAGCAGTTATCACATTTTTTTTAATATTACATACAACTTTAGACATAGAACCGGACGGGCTGTTCATTGATTTCAAAGCACTTTGAGAGTCACAGAATATCACCCCACCTCCATTTTCTTTAAGGTAGTCTGTAGCTAAGTAGATTCCAGTTAGTTCAGTTTGTGTAGATTCCAGTTAGTTCATTTGTGTTGTGCTGGCCCAGTTGTTCAGCCTTTGCTTATTACAATTGCACAGCCTGTTCTACCTGCGTTTGTCTGCACAGAACCATCAGTAAAAGCATAACATTCACTTGATTTAATACTCTCTTGTGTGTAAATAGTTTCTAGTGTGATATATACAGCCAAGGAGGAATGGCATTAATTGGTTCGTCTGGGGTGATTGGGACATTGTTTCAAGAGATGTGCAACACTTTGACCTGTATTTTGGGAACCATTGTTCTTCAAAACTTTGACACAAAACATGGTATTAAGTAGAGCTATCCTCTCAGATAGGGAGGGTAGCCCGAGCTCTTTCCTCATATTTACAATTCTGGTTGATTTTGGGCAACCTAGAATGATGCGCATGGCTTCATTTTACAATACCTCAAGGCTGTTGAGTTGTTTAGGAAGAATAGTCACAAGATGGAGAGCATGATAGTCAACTACAGAACGATTGAAGTGAAGATAGAAAGTACGAGCATAGGTGATGTTAATTCCATAGCCCTTGCCAACAAGGGTTCTGAGGGGTTTAATGCGCTGCATTAGTTTGGCACGAAGGTTGCTGACAAAGTTTGCATCATTCATGCAAATTCCAAGATGTTTATAAGAGCTACATAATTCCAAGGGCATGCTGTTAATGTTAAAGTCAAGAGGCAGAGGGTGAGCAGGACGAGGATTGAGGACCCTCGTATAATATGGTCAGTCGCTAGACATGATAAGAACCGCCGATTTGCTAAAACGCACACACACCCACACTACTACTACTACTACTTTGCTGTCACTCGGAATCGAGTATAACGATCATCCAGCTAAGATACAATGATATGAGTTATGAGGGATGTCTCCTAGATTAGTGAGTTTTCAGGTGACTAAAGAGACCGATACGGGACCCGCAGCGTCGTTCACATTCCATGCACATGTGGAGGGCTCCATCTACTGCGGGAGGGGCGGTGGCAGCGTCTTTCCGGCGTTGGCGCTTGTCTGCCTCGTTATGCAGTCGGTTTAACTTGAAAGTATTGACACCTTCTTGTATGGTGCTCCTCCAAGCATTACGGTGTGGAGTAATAGTCTCCCATGTGACGGGGTCGATTTGGCTCTTTTTCAGATTTGTCTTAAGACTATCCTTACACCTTTTCAGTCGCCCGCCAGCAATACGTTTACTATTCGTTGGGTGACTGTAAAGTAGCTGCTTTGGCAGTCTACTGTCGCCCATGCGGGTAACATGGCCAGTCCAGCATAGTTGTTTATGGATAATGGTAGCCTCGATGCTTCTACAGTTGGTGTCAGCAAGAATACTGGCATTTGTTCTCTTGTCTTCCCAGCGAACTCGCAGGATGGAACGTAGACTACGTTGGTGAAAGTTTTCAAGTACCTTGAGGTGCCTAATGTATGTGACCTATGTCTCACTGCCATATAGCAGGGTGGGGAGGACCACTGCTCGATATACATGCAGCTTTGTAGATAATTTCAGCTGCCTACAGCTGAATACACGATTTCGGAGTCTGCCAAAGGCTTGAGATGCACATCTGATCCGATGCTGACTCTCTTCATCGATGTCTGCGGTAGTGGACAGGTAGGAGCCGAGATACCGAAAGTGGGCAACATTAAAGAGGGTAGTACCATTAAGCTGGATGGATGGTGGACTGGTGGAGGTGTGTTTGAACCAGGGGCAGGTTGAAAGAGAATCTGAGTCTTGTGTACATTCACCTCAAAGCCAAAGCGTGCATACGCGTCTGCGTAGGTGTTCAGAATCTCCTGTAGGTCGTGTTCAGTGTGAGCAACAAGGGTGAGGACGTCTGCATACTGAAGTTCAGTAATGGAAGCTGCCGACACCTTTGTTCTTGCCTGGAGTCGTATGTTGAAAAGACCCCCCTTCACCCGGTACTCGATGTTCACCCTGCTGGCTAAATTGGCACTGCCATGAGTAATGAAGGCAGCCAAGAAGATGGAAAAGAAGGGTGGTGCCAATACACACCCTTGTTTGACCCCTGTTTGGATGGGGAAGAACTATGACTGGGTGCCATTGTGCAGGATACTACCGTTCATGCCATCGTGGATTTGCCTAACAATGGTGATGAATTTCGGTTGGCAGACAAAACGGCTGAGGGTCCACCAGAGGGTTTCCCTGTTCACCGAGTCGAAGGCCTTGGTTAGGCCAATGAAACCCATGCACAGGTCACGAAGCTGTTCTCTGCACTTTTCCTCTATCTGACGGGCTGCAAAGATCATGTCAATGGTGCCACGTGACGGTCTAAAACCACATTGAGATTCAGGGAGGAAGTTTTTTCGCCTCAGGAAGAAGTCTGTTTAGAAGGACTTGGGCGATAATCTTGCCAGCTACGGACATTAGCGAGACTCCTTAATAGTTGCCACAGTCTGACCGGTCTCCCTTGTTCTTACAAATATTGACGATGGAGGCGTCTTTAAGAGCTTGAGGGATTTCCTCCTTTTCCCATATATTCTCCAGGAGAGAGTGGGGATGGCTGGTAAGCAGAGGTCCTCCTGCTTTATACACCTCGGCTGGGATTCCATCAGGCCCTGAGGCATTGTTATTTTTCATCTGTTGGATGGCAGTAGCTACCTCATCCAGGGATGGAGGATAGCTGAGGTGGGTCAGCTCTGGATGCTGAGGGACCTGCTGGGTAGTCAGGACATCCACACCGGTGTTTTGGTTGAGCATTGAAGGATAGTGTTCTTTCCAGCAATGAAGGAGGCCTTCATCATCTTTAATTATGGAGATATCGTCAGATGAGCGGAGGGGGGCTGCGCCACGAGTGACTGCCCATAAAATGTTTTGGTGGAAATGAAAAATTCGTGCATCTTGTGCAAGTTTTTGTGCTTCACATGCTTTATTTTTAAACCAGTTGTTCTTTAGAATGCGAAGTTCCCGCTGGGCTGCCACTTTCTTCTTGCGGAAGGTATCAGCTTTGGCTCGAGACTGAGGGTTGTTCTGCCAGTCAGTAAAAGCAGCACGTTTATCATCAATGAATACTTTGATTGCCGGTTTATTTTCATGAAACCAGTCCTGGTGTATTCTTTTGATCTGGTCGAGGGGGTCTCTGCAGGTTTTTGTCATAACAGTATTAAGAGTATCCTATTAGGCACTGGGATAACGTTGTTTGCTGTTGGGTTGTTTTTAAGCCTGTTTGAGCTGCTCTCTGAAAGCATGTGCTACCGCTGGATCTTCCAGACGCTTAGAATTAAAACCTCTGCTGGAGGCATGCTGCCTTCGCCGTTTTGGGGCGACGAGAAGTGACAGTTTGAATCTGACATCTCGGCGATCTCTTTCTCTGAAAATGATGCAGTCAATGAGATGCCAGTGTTTGGATCGTGGGTGTTGCCACGAACCCTTGAACCTGTCGGCCTCCCTAAACAAGGTATCGGTGATAGTGAGGTTGTGTGCAGCACACCTTCTGAGGAGGAGTAGGCTGTTGGGGTTACACTTGCTGAGTCCATTTCTCCCCATGCCAATGTTAGCATTTCTGCCAACTCCGGCATTGAAGTCGCCAAGGAGCACAACCTTGTCTTCTTTGGGGACAGAGTTTAGCACTCTATCGAGGTCGGCGTAAAAGGCCTCCTTGATGTCATTCTCTGCATCCAGTGTTGGGGCACTGATGAAAAAGGCATGGCGTGAGTGATCCAGTGGTACTTGGAGCATCATGAGGCGCTCGTTGATCCCAGTAGGCATTTCAGTTAGCCTGTGTAGGATGCGTTGGCTGGTGGCAAAGCCAACTCCATAAATGCGGTTTCTCCCCGCAGCAGCCTTACCCTTCCAGAAGAAGGTGTAGCCAGACCCCCGTTCTGTGAGTTGACCCTCGTCTTGGAGCTGGGACATACTGATGGCAGCTATGTCGGTGTTATACCTAGCCAGCAATTTTGCCACAAGGGCAGTTCTTCTTTCAGGACACTCATTTGTGCCAGTATCTAAAAGGGTTCACCGACCATAAGAGGTTGTATGATATGTTTTTATTTGGATATGTGATTTTGGTTGTGTTTTCGACCGCATAAGGATGACCTTACTGTGTGCGGTTGCCCAGACACGTTGGTTTTTTAGACAGGCTATGATTAGGGCACCTTTTCTAGCCCCCTCCCCATGTGGGTTGAGCAGACCGGATTGCATTGCTGCCTAGATCCCTGAACATAAACGACCATCTTATCTGTGCCGCCTATGAGCTGAGTTGTGACAAGTGACTCCCGGCAGTCATCTCTGCCAGTCCCCGTCGCCACTCGTCCATCGCCATAGGACTTTAGGGGGTATAGGGAGTTTTGATGATGGTGAAAGGTATGATGAATTGGATGATGGCTGCGTGTGAGTTGATTTATGTGGTTAGGCAGGAGCGCAGGCTGCAACCACACATCTTGGCTCTCCATTTTCCTGATCCAGTGGTGCAAGTGTTGCATCGACTGGAGAGAGGGAGAGAAGCAATGGACTGCCAATAGCCCAGTTTGTTGAGTTTCGCCTTAGTAGCCTGCCCATCAGGTATTGCCTTCGTCCGCCGGTGTATTCGTTGGGTTTCCATGGTGGTCACCTCTTCCGCCTACACCGCCGATGAGCTCTTGTTGAAGCTCACACACACGTCACCTTGCTACACCACACCATGTCTCACAATGTAATTCTTACCCACCAAAAATTGCGGTCATCGGGGCGGGCGGGTTAGTAAGGGACCAGGAGAGCCAGACTAGTATTAGCTGAGATACTGTTCAGGTACTGGCCACCACTACCTCACATTATTATATTGTTTATTGTGCTACAGGTCCACACACACACACACACAGTCACTCTCTCCTTCGTACACAAGTCAACTCCATCAAGACTTGCGTCTATACTAAAATGTTGCCTTTAATGAAGTGATTTAAATTTACACACACACACAAAACAGTGAGCCTTCATGGCGACCATAACCTAACCTAACCAACTCCTCGAGGAAACTCAAGTCGACCTTCAACAAGTCTTTCTTTTTCCGACCCCGAGTGAGTGTTTAGTTAGGAGTCAACCTTTTCAGAGCCGAGTGTTAAGTAAAGTTTGTGTCTCGTGTCATTCCAAGTACTAATACAGAGGCTGGTAGACCTATAGAACAGTCTACCAGCCCACGCTATGGAACCAAGAACAGCACTGGGCCTCTTTCCTTCGACGCGGCCGCCTCTAGTGAATGGCCATTAGGTAAATAAGAATGACCTTGACTTCTATCCTTGGTAAATACACCACCACCACCACCACCACCACCACCACCACCTCCTCCTCCGCGCCTAAAAAATATATGTTTAGTATTTTTGTGAGAATGATGATTTCCACCACGTTTCTAGCACTATAGGTAGACAGGGTGGGTGGGGTAGACACGAGGTAGACAAGATGGGCGGGGTAAACATTAGGTAAACAATTATAATTACCATAAGGTGATCTGTCATGACAACTGGACAACTAGTGAACAACGCAACACTAAAAGACCCATTATAATCCACAGTTCGCAATATCTATTAAACTTAACGATTACAAGAGCCGTAAAACTCTTTAACACCAGCGGCGGGCAAAAACTTACACACACACACACACACACACACACACACACACACACACACACACACAACTAAACTCACTCAAGCACATTCACAAAACAGTATATTCAGAATGCATCATAAAAACTATTAGTTCAAATTCCACACATAGAAGAACATCACAAGTCACATATTTGACAAGTGTTTAAGGGCGTCGACAGGTATGAATTCCACCTGAGAATATTTTCCCAGAGTTACGTAAGAGTGACGAGGAATGTGATAAGAGGGAGGCGGGAGACCTTTACACATCTATAAAGTTTATAGAGTAGTGCATCACATAATAATAATAATAATAATAATAATAATAATAATAATAAAAATAAAAATAATAATAATAATAATAATAACAATAATAATAACAACAATAATGATAACAATAATAATAACAACAACAATAATAATAACAACAACAATAATAATAATAATAATAATAATAAT
>NW_024724130.1:0-27373 GCF_018991925.1 Homarus americanus | reverse complement strand
ATGGTGAACCTAACGCTCCTGGCACACACACTCCCACTGCGGTGAACCTAACGCCCCTGGTGCAACAACTCCCCACGGTGGTCAACCTAATGCTCCCTGGTACACACACACTCCCACGGTGGTGAACCTAACGCTCCCTGGTACACACACTCCCACGGTGGTGATGGTGAACCTAACCCTCCCTGGTACACACACTCGCAAAGTGGTGATGGTGAACCTAACGCTCCCTAGTACACACACTCCCACGGTGGTGATGGTGAACCTAACGCTCCCTGGTACACACACTCCCACGGTGTTGATGGTGAACCTCATGCTCCATGGTACACACACTCCCATGGTAGTGATGGTGAACCTGTCGCTACCTGGTACACACACTCCCACGGTGGTGAAGGTGAACCTAACGCTATCTGGTACACACACTCCCAAGGTGGTGATGGTGAACCTATCGCTCCCTCGTACACACACTCCCACGGTGGTGATGGTGAACCTAACGCTCCCTGGTACACACACTCCCACGGTGGTGACGGTGAACCTAATGCTCCCTGGTGCACACACTCTCACGGTGGTGATGGTGAACCTAATGCTCCCTCTTACACACACTCCCATGGTGTTGATGGTGAACATAATGCTCCCTGGTACACACACTCCCACGGTGGTGAACCTAATGCCCCCTGGTACACACACACTCCCACGGTGGTGAACATAATGCTCCCTGGTGCACACACTCCCACGGTGGTGAACCTAATGCTAACTGGTACACACACACTCCCACGGTGGTGAACCTAACGCTCCCTGGTACACACACTCCCACGGTGGTGATGGTGAACCTAACCCTCACTGGTACACACATTCCCATGGTGGTGATGGTGAACCTAACGCTCCCTGGTACACACACTCCCACGGTGGTGATGGTGAACCTTACGCTCCCTGGTATACACACTCCCACGGTGGTGATGGTGAACCCACTGCCCCTCTACACACCCCATGGTGCTGATGGTGAACATAATGCCCCACACACACCCCACGGTGGTGAACCTAATGCCCCCTGGTACACACACATTCCCACGGTGGTGAACCTAATGCTCCCTGGTACACACACTCCCACGGTGGGGATGGTGAACCTAATCCTCCCTGGTACACACACTCGCAAGGTGGTGATGGTGAACCTAACGCTCCCTGATACACACACTACCACGGTGGTGATGGTGAACCTAACGCTCCCTGGTACACACACTCCCACGGTGGTGATGGCGAACCTAACGCTCCTTGGTACACACACTCCCACGGTGGTGATGGTGAACCTAACGCTCCCTGGTACACAGACACCCACGATGGTGAACCTACCGCTTCCTGGTACACACACTCCGACGGTGGTGATGGTGAACCTAACGCTATCTGGTACACACAATCCCACGGTGGTGATGGTGAACCTAACGCTCCCTGGTACACACACTTCCACGGTGGTGATGGTGAACCAAACGCTCCAAGGTACACACACTCCCACGGTGGTGATAGTGAAGCTAACCCTCCCTGGTACACGCACTCCCACGGTGGTGATGTTGAAACTAACGCCCCTGGCACACACCCACACGGTGGTGTGACGAACCTAACGCCCTGGCCACACTCCCCACGTGGTGATGGTGAACCCAACGCTCCCTGATAACACACCCCAACATGGTGAACCCAACGCCCTGGTACACACACCCCTACTTGGTGGTGATGGTGAACCCAATCGCCATCTGCACACACACCCCACGGTGATGATGGTGAGCCTAACGCTCTCTGGTACACACACTCCCACGGTGGTGATGGTGAACCAAACGCTCCATGGTACACACACTCCCATGGTGGTGATGGTGAAGCTAACCCTCTCTGGTACATGCACTTCCTCGGTGGTGATGGTAAACCTAACGCTCCCTGGTACACACACTCCCACAGCGGTGAACCTAACGCTCCCTGGTACACACACTCCCCACTTGGCAGAACCCAACGCCCTGGTACACACACTTCCCGCGTTGGTGTTGCTGTAAACCTAACGCTCCCTGGCACACACTCCCCACTGCGGGGTGAACCTAACGCCTCCCTGGCACACACACTGATGGTGATGGCACCTAACGCTCCCTGGTACACACCTATTGTGCAGATGAACCTAACTCCCCCTTGCACACACACTCCCACAGTGGTGATGGTGAACCCACTGCTCCTGGTACACACTCCCACGGTGGTGATGGTGAACCTAACTCTCCCTGGGACACACACTCCCACGGTGGTGATGGTGAATCTAACATTCCCTGGTACACACACTCACACGGTGGTGATGGTGAACCTAACGCTCCGTGGTACACACACTCACACGGCGGTGAACCTAACTCTCCCTGGTACACACACACTCCCACGGTGGTGATGGTGATCCTAACCCAACCTGATACAGACACTCCTACGGTGGTGATGGTGAACCTAACGCTATCTGGTACACACACTCCCACGGTGGTGATGGTGAACCTAACGCTCCCTGGTACACACACTCCCACGGTGGTGATGGTGAACCTAACACTCACTGGTACACATGCTCCCACGGTGGTGAAGGCGAACCTGACGCTCGATGGTACACACACTCCCAGGGTGGTGATGGTGAACCTAACGCTCCCTGGGACACAGACACCCACGATGGTGAACCTAACCCTTCCTGGTACACACACTCCCACGGTGGTGATGGTGAGACTAACGCTCCCTGGTACACACACTCCCACAGTGGTGATGGTGAAGCTAACGCTTCCTGGTACACACCCACACGGTGGTGATGGTGAACCTAACGCTCCCTAGTACACACACTCTCACGGTGGTGATGGTGAACCTAATGCTCCCTGGTACACACACTCCCACGGCGGTGAACCTAACACTCCCTTGTACACACACACCCACGGTAGTGATGGTGAACCGAACGCTCCCTGGTACACACACTCCCACGGTGGTGATGGTGAACCTAACGCTCCGTGGTAGACACACACTCCGACGATGGTGATGGTGAACCTAACGGTCACTGATACACACACTCACACGGCGGTGAACCTAACACACCCTGGTACACACACACTCCAATGGTGGAAATGGTGAACCTAACGCTCCCTGGTACACATACTCCCACGGTGGTGATGGTGAAACTAACGCTCCTTGGTACACACACTCCCACGGTGGTGATTGTGAACCTAAACCTCCCTGGTACACAGACACCCACGATGGTGAACCTAACGCTCCCTGGTACACACACTCCCATGGTGGTGACGATGAACCTAACGCTCCCTGTTAAACACACTCCCACGGTGGTGAAGGTGAAACTAACGCTCCTTGGTACACACACTCTTACGGTGGTGACGGTGAACCTAACGCTCCCTAGTAAACACACTCCCACGGCGGTGATGGTGAACCTAACGCTCCCTGGTACACAGACACCCTCGATGGTGATCCTAACGCTTCCTGGAACACACACTCCCACGGTGATGATGGTGAACCTAACTCTCCCTGGTACACACACTCCCACGGTGGTGATGGTGAACCTAACGCTCCCTGGTACACACACTCCCACGGTGGTGATGGTAAACCTAATGCTCCCTGGTGCACACACTCTCACAGTGGTGATAGTGAACCTAATGCTCCCTCTTACACACACTCCCATGGTGTTGATGGTGAACAAAATGCTCCCTGGTATACACACTCCCACGGTGGTGAAACCTAATGCTCCCTGGTACACACACACTCCCACGGTGGTGAACCTAACGCCCCCTGGTGCACACACTCTCACGGTGGTGATGGTGAACCTAATGCTCCCTCATACACACACTCCCATGGTGTTGATGGTGAACTTATTGCTCCCTGTTACACACTCTCCCACGGTGGTGAACCTAATGCTCCCTGGTACACACACACTCCCACGGTGGTGAACCTAACGCTCCCTGGTACAAACACTCCCACGGTGGTGATGGTGAACCTAACCTTCCCTGGTACACACACTCCCAAGGTGGTGATGGTGAACCTAACGATCCCTGGTACACACACTCCCACGGTGTTGATGGTGAACCTAACGCACCCTGGTACACACACTCCCATGGTAGTGATGGTGAACCTAACGCTACCTGTTACACATACTCCCATGGTGGTGAGGTTGAACCTAACGCACCCCATGCACACACCTCACGGTAGATGGTGAACCCACGCCCCTCTACACACACTCCCCATGGTGTTGATGCAGAACACACGCTCCCTGGCACACACACTCTCAAGGTGGTGATGGTGAACCTAATGCACCCTCGTACACACACTCCCCACGGGTGGTGAACCCACCGCCCTGCACACACTCCCAAGGTGGTGATGGTGAACCTAACGCTCCCTGGTACACACACTCCCAAGGTGGTGATGGTGAACCTAACGCTCCCTGGTACACACACTCCCACGGTGGTGATGGTGAACCTAACGCTCCCTGGTACACACACTCCCACGGTGGTGCTGGTGAACCTAATGCTCCCTGGTACACACACTCCCACGGTGGTGATGGTGAACCTAATGCTCCCTGGTGCACACACTCTCACGGTGGTGATAGTGAACCTAATGCTCCCTCTTACACACACTCCCATGGTGTTGATGGTGAACATAATGCTCCCTGGTACACACACTCCCACGGTGGTGAACCTAATGCCCCCTGGTACACACACATTCCCACGGTGGTGAACCTAATGCTCCCTGGTACACACACTCCCACGGTGATGGTGAACCTAATCCTCCCTGGTACAGTCACACTGCAGGTGATGGTGAACCTAACGCTCCCTGATACACACATCACCACGGGTGGTGATGGCAGAACCTAACGCCCCGGTACACACTCCCACGGTGATGGCGAACCTAACGCCCTGGTACACACACCCCACGGTGGTGACAGAACCTAACGCCTGGTACACAGACACCCACGATGGTGAACCTAACGCTTCATGGTACACACACTCCCACGGTGGTGATGGTGAACCTAACGCTATCTGGTACACACACTCACACGGTGGTGATGGTGAACCTAACGCTCCCTGGTACACACACTTCCACGGTGGTGATAGTGAACCAAACGCTCCAAGGTACACACACTCCCACGGTGGTGATGGTGAAGCTAACCCTCCCTGGTACACGCACTCCCACGGTGGTGATGGTGAAACTAACGCTTCCTGGTACACACCCACACGGTGGTGATCGTGAACCTAACGCTCCCTGGTACACACAACCCCATGGTTGTGACGGTGAACCTAACGCTCCTTGGTACACACACTCCCACGGTGGTGATGGTGAACCTAACGCTCCCTGGTACACACACTCCCACGGTGATGATGGTGAACCTAACGCTCCTTGGTACACACACTCCCACGGTGGTGATGGTGAACCTAACGCTATCTGGTACACACACTCCCACGGTGGTGATGGTGAGCCTAACGCTCCCTGGTACATACACCCCCACGGTGGTGATGGTGAACCAAACGCTCCATGGTACACACACTCCCATGGTGGTGATGGTGAAGCTAACCCTCTCTGGTACACGCACTCCCTCGGTGGTGATGGTAAACCTAACGCTCCCTGGTACACACACTCCCACAGCGGTGAACCTAACTCTCCCTGGTACACACACTCCCACGGCGGTGAACCTAACGCTCCCTGGTACACACACTCCCACGTTGGTAAGCAGAAACCCAACGCCCCTGCACACACACTCCCACTGCGGTGAACCTAACGCTCCCTGGCACACACTTCCCATGGTGAGTGAGACCCAACGCCCCTGGCACACACACTCCCACGGTGGTGAAGGTGAACCTAACGTTCCATGGTACACACACTCCCACGGTGGTGATGGTGAACCTAATTCTCCCTAGCACAGAGACACCCACGATGGTGATCCTAACACTCCCTGGTACACACACTACCACGGTAGTGATGGTGAACCTTACGCACCGTGATACACATACTCCCACGGTGGTGATGATGAACCTAACGCGCCCTGGTACACACATTCACACGGCGGTGAACCTAACGCTCCCTGGTACACACACACTCCCACGGTGGTGATGGTGATCCTAACCCAACCTGATACAGACACTCCTACGGTGGTGATGGTGAACCTAACGCTATCTGGTACACACACTCCCACGGTGGTGATGGTGAACCTAACGCTCCCTGGTACACACACTCCCACGGTGGTGATGGTGAACCTAACACTCACTGGTACACACGCTCCCACGGTGGTGAAGGGGAACCTAACGCTCGATGGTACACACACTCCCAGGGTGGTGATGGTGAACCTATCGCTCCATGGCACACAGACACCCACGATGGTGAACCTAACACTCCCTGGTACAAACACTCTCACAGTAGTGTTGGTGAACTTAACGCTCCCTGGTACACATACTCCCACGGTGGTGATGGTGAACCTAACGCTCCCTGGTACATACACTCCCACGGTGGTGATGGTGAACCTAACGCTCCCTGGTACACACACTCCCACGGTGGTGATGGTGAACCTAATGCTCCCTGGTACACACACTCCCACTGAGGTGAACCTAACGCTCCCTGGTACACACACTCCCACGGTGGTGATGGTGAACCTAACGCTCCCTGGTACACACACTCCCACGGTGGTGATGGTGAACCTAATGCTCCCTGGTACACACACTCCCACTGCGGTGAACCTAACGCTCCCTGGTACACACACTCACATGATGGTGATGGTGACCCTAACGCTCCCTGGTACACACACTCCCACGGTGCTGATGGTGAACCTAACGCCCCTACACACACACCCCACCGCGGTGAACCCAACGCTCCCGGCACACAAATCCCACGTCAGTGAACTAACGCTGTTTGGCACACACCCCACGGTGGTGATGGTGAACCTAACACCCCGGTACACACACTCACGGTGGTGATGGTGAACCTAACGCTCCCTGGTATACACATTCACAATGGCGTTGAACCTAACGCTCCCGAACACACACACTCCCACGGTGGTGATGGGATCCTAACGCTCCATGGTACACACACTCCCCACGGTGGTGATGGTGAACCATGCTCCCTTGTACACACACTCACATGGCGTGAACCCAACGCCCCTGGTACACACACACCCCACGGTGTTGATGGTGATCCTAACGCTCCGTGCAACACACCCCATGGTGGTGATGGTGAACCTAACGCTCCTGGTACACATCACACTCCCACGGTGGTGATGGTGATCGTAACGCCCCTGGTACACACACTCCCCACGGTGGTGATGGTGAACCCAAGGCCCTGGTACACGCACTCTCACGGTGGTGATGGTGAACCTAACGCTCCCTGGTACACACACTCCCCACTGTGGTGATGGTGAACCCAACGCTCTGGTACACACACACTCCCACGGTGGTGACGGTGAACCTAACACCCTGGTACACACACTCCCCACGGTGGTGATGGTGAACCTAATGCTCCCTGGCACACAGACCCACGATGGTGATCGTAACACTCCCTGGTACACACACTCCACGGTGGTGATGGTGAACCCAACACCCCTGGTACACACACCCCACGTGGTGATGGTGAACCCAACGCTTCCTGGCACACACACCCACGATGGTGATCCAACACTCCCTGGCACAACACTACTCCAATGGTGATGGCAAACCTAACGATCCCTGGTACACACACTCCCAAGGTGGTGATGGTGAACCTAAAGCTCCCTGGTACACACACTCCATGGTGGTGATGGTGAACACGCTATCTGGTACACACACTCCTACGGTGGTGATGGTGAACCTAACGCTCCCTGGTACACACACTCCCAAGGTGTTGATGGTGAACCCACCTGCCCCTGGTACACACACCCCACAGTGGTGATGGTGAACCCAACGCTCCTGGCACACAGACACCCACGAAGGTGAACCTAACACCTTGTACACACACCCCACAGTGGTGATACAAACCACACCTCGCACACACACTCCCCACGTTGGTGATGGTGAACCCAATGCTCCCTGGTACACACTCCCCACGGTGGTGAGGTGAACCTTATGCTCCCTGGTTCACAGACACCGACGATGGTGAACCCACGTTCCTGGCACACACACTCCAGTGTGGTGATGGTAAACTGCCCCTGGTACACACACCCCACAGTGGTGATGGTGAACCTATAGCTCCCTGGTACACAGACACCCACGATGGTGAACCTAACGCTCCATGGTCACACACACCTCGGTAGTGAGATGGTGAACCTAACGCTCCCTCTAGAAACACACTCCCAGTGTGGTGATGGTAAACCTAACGCTCCCTGTACACACACTCCCACGTTGGTGTTGGTAAGCGTAACGCTCCCTGGTACACACCACACGGTGGTGATGGAGAACCCAACGCTCCCTGGTACACACACTCACACGGCGTTGAACCTAACGCTCCCGGAACACACACTCCCACGGTGGTGATTGATCCAACGGTACACACACTACCATGGTGGTATGGGAACCCTAACGCTAACTGGTACACATACCCACGGTGGTGAATGTGAACCTAACGCTATCTGGTACACACACCCCACGGTGGGATGGTAGAACCCAACGCTCCATGTTACACACACCCCCACGGTGGTGATAGAACATAATACCTGCCCACACACACACTCACACGGCAGGGAACCTAACGCTCCTGCGCACACACACTCCCCAGGGGTGATGGTGATCCAACGCTCCCTGGTACACACACTCCCCATGGTGGTGATGGTGAACCCAACGCTCCCTGGTACACACACTCCCACGGTGGTCATGGTGAACCCAACGTTCCAGTACACACACTCCCACAGTGGTGATGGTGAAACCAACGCCCCTGGTACACACACTCACACTGCCAGTGAACCAACGCCCTGGCAGTACACACACCCCACGGTGGTGATGGTCATCCCAACGCTCCCTGGTACACACACTTCCACGGTGGTGATGGTGAACCTAAGGCCCTGGTACACGCACTCTGGTGGTGATGGTGAACCTAACGCTCCCTGTACACACACCCCACTGTGTGATGGTGAACCTAACGCTCCCTGGTACACACACCCCACGGTGCAGACGGTGAACCTAACACTCCCTGGTACAACACACTCCCCACAGTGGTGATGGTGAACCAATGCTCCCGGCACACAGACCACGATGGTGACGTAACACTCTGGTACACACCCATGGTGATGGTGAACCCAACACCCTGGTACACACACTCCACGGTGGTGATGGTGAACCTAACGCTTCCTGGGCACAGACCTACGATGGTGATCCCAACACTCCCTGGCACACACACTCACACAGTGGTGATGGAAACCTAACGCCCTGGTACACACACCCCAAGGTGGTGATGGTAAAAACCTGCCCCTGGACACGCACACACCCCACGGTGAACCTAACGCCCCTGGTAACACACACTCCCCACGGCGGTGAACTTAACGCTCCCTGGCTCACACACTCCCAGTGAACTTAACGCCCTGGTACACACACCCCACGATGGTGATGGTGACCCTAACTCTCCCCACACACACTCCGTGGTGATGGTGAACCTAACGCCCTCAACACACTCCCACGGTGATGGGAACCTAGTGCCCTTGAACACACACCCCATGGTGGTGATGGTTAACCCAACGTTCCTGGTACACACACTGTCACGGTGGTGATGGTGAACCCATACCCCTGGCACAAACACTCCCACGGTGGTGATGGTGTACTAACGCCCGTGGCACACACACCCCCAGGGTGGTGATGAACCCAATGCCTCTACACACGCCCCATGGTGTTGATGGTGAACATAAAGCCCCTGCACACACACTCCCCACGGTGGTGAACCAATGCTCCCTGGCACACACACACCCCACGGTGGTGAACCTAACGATCCCTGGTCACACACACTCCCACGGTGGTGATGGTGAACCTAATCCTCCCTGGCACACACACTTCCAAGGTGGTGATGGTGAAGCTAACGCCCCCTGGCACACACACCCCACGGTGGTGATGGTGAACCTAACACTCCTGGCACACACACTCCCACGGTGGTGATTGTGAAACTAACGCCCCTGTTGCAAACCTCTCACGGTGGTGATGGTGAACCCAATGCTCCCTCTACACACACACCCCATGGTGTTGAAGGTGAACATAACGCTTCCTGGTACACACACTCCCACGGTGGTGAACTTAATGCTCCCTGGCACACACACACCCCCACGTGTGGTGAACCTAACGCCCCTGGCACACACACCCCACGGTGGAGATGGTGAACCTAACCTCCCTGGACACACACACTCCCGGTGGTGATGGAGAACCCAACGCCCTGATACACACCACGCGGTGGTGATGGTAAACCTACGCCCCTGGTATACACACACTCCCACGGTGGTGATGGTGAACCTAACGCCCTGGCACACACACCACGCGGTGATGGTGAACCTAAAGCCCCTAATACACACACTTCCCACGGTGGTAGATGGTGAACCCAACGCCTGTGTTACGCACACCCCCACGATGGTGATAGTGAACCTAACGCTCACTGGTAACACACTCACACTGCAGTGAACCTAACGCACCTGGGAACACAAAGCACTTGCATGGTGGTGATGCTGATCCTAACGCTCCCTGGTACACACACTCCCCATGGGTGGTGATGGTGAACCTAACGCTATCTGGTACACACACTCCCACGTGGTGATGGTGAACCTAACGCTCCCCTGGTACACACACCTTGACAGGTGATGGTGAACCCACGCCCCTTGCACACACACACTCCCATGGTGGTGATGGTGAAACTAACGCTCCCTGGCACACAGACACCAACGATGGTGAACCTAACACTCCCTGGCAGGCCACACACTCCCACGGGGTGATAGAACCTAACGCCTCCCTGGCACTCACACTCCCACGGGTGGGTGATGAGGAACCTAACGCCCCTGGTACACACACCCCACGGTGGTGATGGTGAACCTAACGTCCCCCTGGCACACACACCCCACGGTGGTGATGCAGAACATAACGCTCCCTGGTACACACATCTCATGGCGGTGAACTTAACGCCCCTGGTACACACATTCCCTAATGGATGGTGACAGACCCTAACTTCTCTCCGGTACACACACTCCCACGGTGGTGACAGTGAACCTAATCCTCCCTGGTAATACACTCCCACGGTGGTGATGGTGAACATAACGCTCCCTTGAACACACACTCCCACGGTGGTGATGGTTAACCTAATGCCCCTGGTACACACACACTCCCACGGTGTTGATGAACCTAACGCCCCTGGCACACACACACCGCCACGGTAGTCATGGTGAACCTAACACTCCCTGGTACAAACACTCCCATGGTGTTGATGGTGTACCCAACGCCCCTGGCATATACTCCCACGGTGTTGATGAAGAACATAACGCTCCCCTTGAACACACACACTCCCACGGTGGTGATGGTTAACCTAATGCTCCCTGGTACACACACTTCAATGGTAAAGTTGATGGTGAACCCACGCTCCCCTGGTACACACACTGCCAATGATAGTCATAGTGAACCCACACTCCCTGCACAAACATTCCCCACGGTGGTGATGGTGTACCTAACGCCCCTGGTGCACACACACTCACGGTGGTGATGGTGAAACCACGATCCTCATACACACACTCCCATGGTGCTGATGGTGAACATAATGCCCGTGGTACACACACTCCCACGGTGGTGAACCCCACGCTTCCTGCACACACACTCCCCATCAGGTGAACCTAACGCTCCCTGGCACACACACTCCCCGCGGTGGTGATGGGTGAACCCAACCTCCCAGGCACACACACCCCAAGGTGGTGATGGTGACCTAACGCCCCTGGTACACACACTCCCACGGTGGTGATGGTGAACTCAACGTCTCCGTGGCACACACACTTCCACGATGGTAATAGTGAACCTAACGCTCACTGGTACACACACCTGGCCACTTGGTGGTGAACCTAATGCACCCTGGTACACACACACACCCCACATGGTGGTGATGTTGATCCTAACGCTTCCGATACACACACCCCCATGGTGGTGATGGTGAACCTAACGCTACCTGTTACACATACTCCCCATGGTGATGATGTGAACCTAACGCTATCTGGTACACACACTCCTACGGTGGTGATGGTGAACCTAACGCCCCCTGGCACACACACCCCAAGGTGGTGATGGTGAACCTAACGCCCCTGGCACACACACCCCACGGTGGTGATGGGTGAACCCAATCGCCCCTGGTATACACACTCCCACGGTGGTGATGGTGAACCCAACGCTCCCTGATACGCAGACTCTACGGTGGTGACGGTGAACTAACACCCCTGGCAACACACACTCCCCAAGGTGATGGTGAACCCAACACTCCCTGGTACACACACTCCCACGGAGGTGATGGTGAACCCAACACCCTGGCACACACACTCCCACGGTGGTGACGGTGAACCCAACGCTACCTGGCACACACACTCCCCACGGTGGTGATGGTGAACCTAACGCTCCCCTGGTCTGCCAGACACCGACGATGGTGAACCTAACTCTCCCTGGCACACACTCTCACGCGGTGAACCTAACGCCCCTGGCACACACATTCCCACGGCGGTGAACCTAACGCCCCTGGTACACACATTCTCACGGCGGTGAACCCAACGCCCCTGGCACACACACTCCCCACGTTGGTGTTGGTAAACCTAACGCCTCCCCTGGGCAGCAATAACACACTCCAACGGTGGTGATGGTGAACCTAACGCTCCTGGCACAGACACTCTCACGGTGGTGATGGTGAACCCACTGCCCCTGGCACACACACACTCCCCACGGTGGTGATGGTGAACCTAACGCTTCCCCTGGCACACACACTCCACTGCGGTGAACCTAACGCTCCCTGCACACACACTCCCCACGATGGTGATGGTGAACCCAACACCCCTGGCACAAACACTCCCACGGTGGCATGTGCACCTAACGCCTGTGTTACACACACTCCCACGGTGGTGTGATTGTGAACCCAATGCTCCCTCTTACATGCACCCCATGGTGTTGATGGCGAACATAATGGGTACACACACTCTCACGGTGGTGATGGTGAACCTAATGCTCCCTGGTACACACACCACACGGTGGTGACGGTGAACCTACGCTCCCTGGCACACTTCCATGGCGGTGAACCTAACACTCCTTGGTACACACACTCCATGGTGGTGATGGTGAACCTAACGCCCCTGGTTCACACACTCCCACGGTGGTGAACCTAACGCTCCCTGGTACACAACTCCCACGATGGTGATGGTGACCCTAACACTCCTGGTAAAATACCCCCACGGTGGTGATGGTGAACCTAACATTCCCTGGCACACACACCCACGGTGGTGATGGTGAACCTAACGCTCCATGGTACACACACTCCCACGGCGGTGAACCTAACGCTCCCTGGTACACACACTCCCCACGGGGTGAACTTAACGCACTTTGGTCACAAACACTCCCACGGTGGTGATGGTGAACCTAACGCTATGTGGTACACACACTCCCACGGTGGTGATGGTGAACCTAACGCTTCCTGGTAGACACGCTCCCACGATGGTGATGGTGAACCTAACGCTCCCTGGTACACACACTCCCAATGTGGTGATGGTGAACCTAACGCTCCCTGGCACACAGACACCCACGACAGAACCTAACACCCTGGTACACACACCCCACGGTGGTGATGTTGAACCTAACACCCCTGGTACACGCACTCCCACGGTGGTGACGGTGAACCTAACACTCCCTGGTACACACACTCCCATGATGGTTATGGTAAACCTAACGCTCCCTGGTACACACACTCCCACGGTGGTGATGGTGAACTAAACACTCCCTGGTACACACACTCCCACGGTGGTGATGGTGAACCTAACGCTCCCTGTCACACAGACACCCATGATGGTGAACCTAACACTCCCTGGTACACACACTCCCATGGGGGTGATGGTGAACCTAACACTCCCTGGTACACAACTTCCACGGTGGTGATGGTGAACCCAACGCTCCCTGGTACACACACTCCAACGGTGGTGACGGTGAACCTAGCGCTCCCTGGTACACACACTCCCACGTTGGTGATGGTGAACCTAACGCTCCATGGTACACGCACTCCCACGGTGGTGTTGGTGAACCTAGCGCTCCCTGGCACACAAAAACCCACGATGGTGAACCTAACACTCCCTGGTACACACACTCCCAGGGTGGTGATGGTGAATCTAACTCTCCCTGGTACACACACTCCTACGGTGGTGACTGTGAACCTAACGCTCCCTGGTACACACACTCCCACGGTTGTGATGGTAAACCTAACACTCCCTGGTACACACACTCCCAAGGTGGTCATGGTGAACCTAACGCTCCCTGGTATACACACTCCCACGCTGGTGATAGTGAAACTAACGCTTCCTGGTACACGCACTCCCACGGTGGTGATGGTGAACCTAACGCTTCTTGATACACACTCCAACGGTGGTGATGGTCAACCTAAAGCTCCCTGGTGTACACACTCCCACGCTGGTGATGGTGAAACTAACGCTCCCTCGTACACACTCTCCCACGATGGTGATGGTGAACCTAACGCTCCCTTGAACACACACTCCCACGGTGGTGATGGTGAACCTAATGCTCCCTGGTACACACACTCCCACGGTGGTGATGGTGAACCTAATCGCCCTTGGCACAATAACGCCACGGTGGTGATGGTGAACCTAACGCTCCCTGGTACACACACTCCCACGGTGGTGATGGTGAGCCTAACGCTCCCTGGTACACACACTCCCAAGGTGGTGATGGTGAACCTAACGCTCCCTGGTGCACACACTCTCACGGTGGTGATGGTGAACCTAATGCTCACTCTTACACACACTCCCATGGTGTTGATGGTGAACATAATGCTCCCTGGTACACACACTCCCACGGTGGTGAACTTAATGCTTCCTGGTACACACACACTCCCACGGTGGTGAACCTAACGCTCCCTGGTACACACACTCCCGCGGTGGTGATGGTGAACCTAACCCTCCCAGGTACACACACTCCCAAGTTGGTGATGGTGAACCTAACGCTCCCTGGTACACACACTCCCACGGTGGTAATGGTGAACCTAACGCTCCCTGGTATAAACACTCCCACGGTGGTGATGGTGAACCTAACGCTCCGTGGTAAACACACTCCCAAGGTGGTGATGGTGAACCTAACGCTCCCTGGTACACACACTCCCACGGTTGTGATGGTGAACCTAACGCTCCCGGGTATACACACTCCCACGGTGGTGATGGTGAACCTAATGCTCCCTGGTGCACACACTCCCACGGTGGTAACCTAACGCACCCTGGTACACACACTCCCACGGTGGTGAACCTAATGCTCCCTGGTACACACACACTCACACGGTGGTGAACCTAACGCTCCATGGTACACACACTCCCACGGTGGTGATGGTGAACCTAAACCTCCCTGGTACACACACTCGCAAGGTGGTGATGGTGAACCTAACGCTCTCTGGTACACACACTCCCACGGTGGTGGTGGTGAAGCTAACCCTCCCAGGTACACACACTCCCACGGTGGTGATGGTGAACCTAACGCTCCCTGGTAGACACACTCCCACGGTGGTGATGGTGAACCTAACGCTTCCTGGTACACACACTGCCACGGTGGTGATGGTGAACCAAACGCTCCATGTTACACACACTCCCATGGTGGTGATGGTGAAGCTAACCCTCCCTGGTACACGCACTCCCACGGTGGTGATGGTGAATCTAACGCTTCCTGGTACACACCCACACGGTGGTGATGGTGAACCTAACGCTCCCTGGTACACTCACTCCCACGGTGGTGATGGTGAACCTAACGCTCCCTGGTTCACAGACACCGATGATGGTGAACCTAGCGCTCCCTGGTACACACACTCCCACGGTGGTTATGGTGATCCTTACGCTCCCTGGTACACACACTCACACGGCGGTGAACCTAACGCACCCTGGTACACACACACTCCCACGGTGGTGATGGTGATCCTAACGCAACCTGGTACAGACACTCCTACGGTGGTGATGGTGAACGTAACGCTCCCTGGTACACACACCCCTATGGTGGTAATGGTGAACGTAACGCTCCCTGGTGCCCACACTCTCACGGTGGTGATGGTGAACCTAATGCTCCCTCTTACACACACTCCCATGGTGTTGATGGTGAACATAATGCTCCCTGGTAGACACACTCCCACGGTGGTGATGGTGAACCTAACGCTTCCTGGTACACACACTCCCACGGTGGTGATGGTGAACCAAACGCTCCATGTTACACACACTCCCATGGTGGTGATGGTGAAGCTAACCCTCCCTGGTACACGCACTCCCACGGTGGTGATGGTGAATCTAACGCTTCCTGGTACACACACGCCCATGGTTGTGACGGTGAACCTAAAGCTCCCTGGTACACCCACTCCCACGGTGGTGATGGTGAACCTAACGCTCCCTGGTTCACAGACACCGATGATGGTGAACCTAGCGCTCCCTGGTACACACACTCCCAGTGTGGTGATGGTAAACCTAATGCTCCCTGGTACACACACTCCCAATGCGGTGAACCTAACGCTCCCTGGTACCCACACTCCCACGTTGGTGTTGGTAAACCTAATGCTCCCTGGTACACACACTCCGACGTTGGTGATGGTGAACCTAACGCTCCCTGGTACACACACTCTGATGGTGGTGATGGTGAACCTAATGATCCCTGGTACACACACACCAGCCTGGTGGTGATGCAGAACCCAACGCTCCCTGGCACACACACTCCACTGCAGAATCCCAACGCTTCCTGCACACACACCCCACGATGGTGATGGTGACCAACGCTCCCTGGCACACACACTCCCCACGTGCATGGTGAACCAACGCCCTGGCAGCACACACTCATTGCAGTGCTGATGGTGAACTCAATGCTCCTGGGTACACACCCACGGTGGCAGATGGTGAACCCAACGCTCCCTGGTACACACACTCCCACTGCGGTGAACCTAACGCTCCCTTGTACACACAATCCCACGGCGGTGAACTTAACGCTCCCTGGTACACACACTCCCACGATGGTGATGGTGACCCTAAATCTCCCTGGTACACACACTCCCAAGGTGGTGATGGTGAACCTAACGCTCCCTGGTACACACACTCCCACGGTGGTGATGGTGAAGCTAACCCTCCCTGGTACACACAGACTCCCACGGGGGTGCTGGTGAACCTAACGCTCCCTGGTACACACACTCCCACGGTGGTGATGGTGAACCTAATGCTCCCTGGTGCACACACTCTCACGGTGGTGATGGTGAACCTAATGCTTCCTCTTACACACACTCCCATGGTGTTGATGGTGAACATAATGCTCCCTAGTACACACACTCCCACGGTGGTGAACCTAATGCTCCCTGGTATACACACACTCACACGATGGTGAACCTAACGCCCCTGGTACACACACTCCCCACGGTGGTGAACCTAATGTCTGTGGTACACACACACATTTGCAGGAACCTAACGCCCATGGTACACACACACCCCACGGTGGTGATGGTGAACCTAACTCTCCTGGTACACACACTCGCAAGGTGGGTGGATGGTGAACCTAACGCTCTCTGGTACACACACTATGGTGGTGATGGTGGTTAACCCTCCCTGGGTGGCTTACACACACCCCACGGTGGTGTGATGGTGAACCCAACGCCCCTGGCACACAGACACCCACGATGGTGAACCTAACGCTTCCTGGTACACACACCCCACGGTGATGATGGTGAACCTAACGCTCCTTTGTACACACACTCCCACGGTGGTGATGGTGAACCTAACGCTATCTGGTACACACACTCCCACGGTGGTGATGGTGAGCCTAACGCTATCTGGTACACACACTCCCAAGGTGGTGATGGTGAACCTATCGCTCCCTGGTACACACACTCCCACGGTGGTGATGGTGAACCTAACGCACCCTGGTACACACACACTCCCACGGTGGTGATGGTGATCTTAACGCAACCTGGTACAGACACTCCTACGGTGGTGATGGTGAACGTAACGCTCCCTGGTACACACACCCCTACGGTGGTAATGGTGAACGTAACGCTCCCTGGTGCACACACTCTCACGGTGGTGATGGTGAACCTAATGCTCCCTCTTACACACACTCCCATGGTGTTGATGGTGAACATAATGCTCCCTAGTACACACACTCCCACGGTGGTGATGGTGAACGTAACCCTCACTGGAACACACACTCCCAAGGTGGTGATGGTGAACCTAACGCTCCATGGAACACACACTCCCACGGTGGTGTTGGTGAACCTAACGCTCTCTGGTACACACACTCCCACGGTGGTGATGGTGAACCTTACGCTCCCAGGTACACACACTCCCACAGTGGTGATGGTGAACCTAACGCTCCCTGGTACACACACTCCCACGGTGGTGATGGTGAACCTAACGCTCCGTGGTACACACACTCCCACGATGGTGATGGTGAACCTAACGCTCACTGGTACACACACTCACACGGTGGTGAACCTAACACACCCTGGTACACACACACTCCAATGGTGGTGATGGTGAACATAATGCTCCCTGGTACACACACTCCCACAGTGGTGAACCTAACGCTCCCTGGTAAACACACTCCCACGGTGGTGATGGTAAACCTAACGCTCCCTGGTACACAGACACCCTCGATGGTGAACCTAACACTTCCTGGTACACACACTCCCACGGTGGTGATGGTGAACCTAACGCTCCCTGGTACACACACTCCCACGGCGGTGAAGGTGAACCTAACGCTCCCTGCTACACACACTCCCACCGTGGTGATGGTGAACCTAACGCTCCCTGGTACACACACTCCCACGGCGGTGAACCTAAAGCTTCCTGGTACACACAGTCCCACAGTGGTGATGATGAACCTAACGCTCACTGGTACACACACTCTCACGGTGGTGATGGTGAACCTATCGCTCCCTGGTACACACACTCCTACGGTGGTGATGGTAAACCAATCGCTCCCTGGTATACACACTCCCACGGTGGTGTTGGTGAACCTAACGCTCCCTGGTGCACACACTCCCACGGTGGTGATGGTGAACCTAATGCTCCCTGGTGCACACACTCTCACAGTGGTGATAGTGAACCTAATGCTCCCTCTTACACACACTCCTATGGTGTTGATGGTGAACATAATGCTCCCTGGTACACACACTCCCACAGTGGTGAACCTAACGCTCCCTGGTAAAAACACTCCCACGGTGGTGATGGTGAACCTAACGCTCCCTGGGACACAGACACCCTCGATGTTGAACCTAACGCTTCCTGGTACACACACTCCCACGGTGGTGATGGTGAACCTCACGCTTCCTGGTACACACACTCCCACGGTGGTGATGGTGAACCTAACGCTCCCTGGTACACACACACTCCCACGGTGATGAGGGTGAAGCTAACGCTCATTGGTACACACACTCCCACGGTGGTGAGGGTGAACCTAACGCTATCTGGTACACACACTCCCAAGGTGGTGATGGTGAACCTATCGCTCCCTGGTACACACACTCCCACGGTGGTGATGGTGAACCTAACGCTCCCTGGTACACACACTCCCACGGTGGTGACGGTGAACCTCATCATCCCTGGTACACACACTCCAACGGTGGTGCTGGTGAACCTAACGCTCCCTGGTGCACACACTCCCACGGTGGTGATGGTGAACCTAATTCTCCCTGGTGCACACACTCTCACAGTGGTGATAGTGAACCTAATTCTCCCTCTTACACACACTCCCATGGTGTTGATGGTGAACATAATGCTCCCTGGTACACACACTCCCACAGTGGTGAACCTAACGCTCCCTGGTAAACACACTCCCACGGTGGTGATGGTGAACCTAACGCTCCCTGGTACACAGACACCCTCGATGGTGAACCTAACGCTTCCTGGAACACACACTCCCACGGTGGTGATGGTGAACCTAACGCTCCCTGGTACACACACTCCCATGGTGGTGAAGGTGAACCTAACGCTCCCTGCTACACACACTCCCACCGTGTTGATGGTGAACCTAACGCTTCCTGGTACACACACTCCCACGGCGGTGAACCTAAAGCTTCCTGGTACACACAGTCCCACAGTGGTGATGGTGAACCTAACGCTCACTGGTACACACACTCCCACGGTGGTGATGGTGAACCAATTGCTCCCTGGTACACACACTCCCACGGTGGTGAACCTAGCACGCCCCTGGTACACCTCCATGGTGGTGATGGTGAACCTAACTATCTGGTACCTCGTTGGTGATGGTGAACCAACGCTCCTGATACAGACACCAACGATGATGAACCTAACTCCCTGGTACCTCCCCACGGGGGTGATGGTAACGCTCCTGGCACTCACTCCCGGCGGTGAACCTAAGGTACACACCCTCCACGGTGTTGATGTGGTGAACCTAACGTTCTGGTATCACTGCCGCACGGTTGGTGATGGTGAAACCTAATACTCCCTGGCACAAACACCTCCCACGGTGGTGATGGTGTACCTAACGCTCGTGGTACACACACCCCCATGGTGTTGATGGTGAGCATAAAGCTCCTGGTACACTCGGTGGTGTACTTAATGCTCCTAATTGCTCTCATTGGTGAACCCATAACTACCTGGTACACACACTCCGTTGGTGATGGTGAACCTAACGTCCCCTTGTTACCACACCCCATGGTGGTGATGGTGATCGTAACACTCCTGGTACCTCCCACAGTGGTGATTGTGAACCTAACGCTCCTGGTGCACCTCCACAGTGGTGATGGTGAACCTAATGCTCCTCTTACACACATGGTGTTGATGGTGAATGATGTCCTGGTACACACATTGGTGAGCAATGCTCCTGTGTAGCACACACAATTGGTGAACCCAACGCCTTACCTGGTACCACTCACAGTGGTGATGGTGAATCTTGGCTCCCTTGTCACACACTCCCATGGTGGTGATGGTGATCAAGCACTCCCTGGTACACACACTCCCACATTGGTGATTGTGAACTCAACTCCCTGGTTGCACCTCACAGTTGTGATGGTGAACCTAATGCTCCTCTTACACACTCTCAGTGATGGTGAACATAATGCTCCCTGGTACACACACTCCCACGGTGAGTGAACTTATGCTCCTGGTATTGCCTCCCCACGGTGGTGAACCTACGCTGCTTTGCCCTGTGGTACCCACTCACGGTGAGGGTGGTTAACTCCTTATTACACACACTCCCGTGGTGATGGTGATCGTAACTCCTGGTACACACGGTGGTGATTGTGGAACCTAACGCTCCTGGTGCACCTCAGGTGGTGATGGTGAACCTAGTGACTCCTCTTATCACACTCATATTGTTAAAGTGAACATAATTGCTCCTGGTACCACTCCCCACGGTGGCTTAATGCTCCTGGTACTAGTGGTGGACCTGGTACACACTCCCACAGTGGTGATGGTGAACCTAACCTCCTGTACACACACTCATGGTGGTGATGGTGATCTGTGCCTCCTGGTACACACTCACACGGTGGTGATTGTGAACCTAACGCTCCTGGTGCACACACCTCCAGTGGTGATGGTGAACTAATGCTCCCTCTTCCATGGTGTTGATGGTGAAATAATGCTCCTAGTACACGGTGGTGAACTTAATGCTCCTGGTACACACTCACGGTGGTGAACCTAACGCTCCTGGTACTCTCATGGTGGTGATGGTGAACCTAACGATATCTGGTACACACCTCCCACGGTGGTGATGGTGAACCTAACGCTCCTGGTACAGACACCAACGATGATGAACCTAACTCCCTGGTACTCCACAGGAGGTTGATGGTGGTCCTTCTGGCACTCACACTCCGGCAGTGAACTAACTCCTGGTACACTCCCAGTGGTGATGGTGAACCGTAACGCTCCTGGTACACACCTCCCACGGTGGTGATGGTGAACATAACCTTCTGGTATAACTCCTGCGGTGAACAATGCTCCTGAGTACACACTCCCCATGACGTGTAACGCTCCTGGTACACACACCCCACAATGGTGATGGTGACCCTAACTCTCGTTGCCTTCCACGGTTGTGATGGTGAACCCTAACTGCTCTGGTACCTGAACACCACAGTGATGGTGAACTAACGCTTCTTGCCGCACACCTCCACGGTGGTGATGGTTAACCTAATGCTCCCCTTTTCCCAGTGTGATGGTGACCTAACGCCCCTTGGTACTCCCACGGCGGTGAACCTAACTCCTGGTACACACTCCCACAGTTGGTGTTGAAACCTAACGCTCCCTGGTACACACTCCCACGGTGGTGATGGTGAACCCTACGCTCCGTTACACACTCCCATGTGGTGATGGGTGAACCTTAATGCTCCTGAAATTTTACACTCCCTGACGGTGAACTTAATGCTCCCTGGTACACACCTCTGACGGTGGTGATGGTGAACCTAATGCTCCTAATTTTATACTCCCACGGTGGTGATGGAACTTACTGCTCCTGGTAGCACACACTCCCAAGCAGTGAACCTAATGCTCCCTGTTTACTCCACGGTGGTGATGGTGAACCTAACGCTCCCGTACACACACTCCCAGGTGGTGATGAACCTATGCGCTCCTGGTACACTCCCACGGTGGTGATGGTGAATCTAACGCTCCTGGTACACACACTCCCACGGTGGTGATGATGGTGAACCCTAACGCTCCGTGGTACACACCTCCCACGGTGGTGTTGTGAACCTAACGCTCCCTGGTACGCACACTCTCAGGGCGGTGAACCCTAACGCTCCTGGCACACACACCTCCACGGTGGTGATGGTGAACCCTAACCACCTGGTACAGACACTCCTACTGTGGTGATAGTGAACCCTAACACTGCTGGTGCACACACTCCCAGTGTGTGATGGTGAACCCTAACACCTCCTGTACACTCCCACTGTGGTGATGGTGAACCTAACACTCACTGTTACACACACTCCCACGGTGGTGAGGAACTAACGCTCCTGGTACCTCCACGGTGGTTGATGGTGAACCTAACGCTCCATTGCACACAGACACCCACGATGGTGATCCTAACTCCCTGGCACACACTCTCCCCCGGTGGTGATGTGAACCAGCAGCTCCTGGTACACACTTTCCCGGGTGATGGTGAACCCTAACTCCTGGTACACACCTCCCCACAGGTGGTGATTGGTGAACCTAACGCTCCCTGGTACACACCTCCACGGTGGTGATGATGAACCTAAACTCCCTGTTACACACTCCCCACGGTGAGTGATGGTGGGCTAATGCTCCCTCGTTCCACACTCCCATTGGTGATGGTGAACTAACGCTCCTAGTACACAGCCACGGTGGTGAACCTAACCTTTCCTGGTACACACACCATCCCATGGTGAGTGGTGAACCTAACGCTCCCTGTTTTACTCCCACGGTGGTGGTGGTGAGAACCTAACTCCTGGTACACACACGGTGGTATGGTGAACCTAATGCTCTCGTGTTGCACTCCCAAGGTGGTGGGTGAACCTAACGCTCCCTGGTACACACACACTCACGGTGATGGTGGAACTAACGCTCCATGGTACCCCTCCCACGGTGATGGTGAACCTAATGCTTCCTGGTACAACTCCCACGGTGGTGATGGTGAACCTAACGCTCCCTGTTACCTGGTCTTTTTGGAATGGTGAACCTAGCACTCCTGGTGCACACTCCCCGGTGGTGATGGTGGGAACCTAACGCTTCTGTTGCACATGCTCCTACTGGGTTGAACCTTACGCTCCTAAGTGGCTTACCTCTCACGGTGGTGATGGTGAACCTAATGCTCCCTCTTATACACTCCCCATGGTGTTGATGGTGAATATAATGCTCCCTGGTACACACACACTCCCACGGTGGTGAACTGTTGCTCCCCAATCTTGTCCCGGTGGTGAACCTAATGCTCCCTGGTACCACCTCCTCAGTGGTTTCAGGTGAACCTAACCTCTCCTGGGACACACTCCCAAGGTGGTGATGGTGAGACTAGCTGCTCCTGGGTACACACACTCTCGGTGGTAATGGTGAACCCTAACTCTCTGGTACACACTCCCACGGTGGTGATGGTGAACCTATCGCTCCTAGTACACACACTCCACGGTGGTGATGGGGCTGTCTTTCTCGCTGGTACACACACTCCCATGGTGGTGATGGTGAACCTAATGCTCCTCTGGTACCTCCCCACAGTGGTGATGGTGTTGAACCTACCTCAAGATTGTTGAGAACCTAATGCTCCTTGGTACCACTCCCCAGGTGGTATTGGGGTGAACCTGAGCCTCCTAATTTTTACTGTCCCAGGTGGTGATGGTGAACTCCTAACGTCCTGAATTTACTCCTCCCACGGTGGTGGTGAACCCTAACGCTCCATGGTACACTCCTCCCACGGTGGAGATGGTGAATCTAACGCTCCGTGGTACACACACTCCCACGATGGTGATGGTGAACCTAACGCTCACTGTCACTTACACTCACACGGCGGTGAACCTAACACACCCTGGTACACACACACTCCCACGGTGGTGAACCTAAGCACTCCCTTTACACACACACTCACAGTGGTGATGGTGAACTTGCTCTGGTACACCCACTCCCACGGTGGTGATGGTGGCTAACCTTCCTGGTGCACAGACACCGATGGTGAAGCTAACGCTTCCTGGTACACACTCCCACGGTGGTGAAGGTGAACCTAACCTTCCGTTACACACACTCCCACAGTAGGTGGTGAAGATTAACCTAACGCTCCTCCTTACAGCTCCCCACCGTGGTGATGGTGAACCTAACTCCCTGGTACACATCCCACGGTGGTGATGGTGAAACTAACGCTATCTGGTACACACACTCACAGTGGTGATAGTGAACCTAACGCTCTCTGGTACACACACTCCCAGTGTGGTGGTGGTGAACCTAACGCTATCTCTGGGTACACACACTCTACGGTGGTCGAGGTGAACCTAACGTCCCTGGTACCGCACCTCCCACGGTGGTGGTGTGAACGTAACGCTCCTGGTGCACACACTCTCACGGTGGTGATGGTGAACCTAATGCTCCCTCTTACACACACTCCCACTTGGTGTTGATGGTGGAACTAACGCTTCCTGGACACACACTCCACGGTGGTGATGGGTGAACCTAACGCTCCCCTGGTCCACACACTCCCACAGGGTGGTGGTGAACCCTAACGCTCCCTGAACACACACTCCCCACGGTGGTGGTGGTGAACCCTAACGCTCACTGGTACACACCTCACACGGCGGTGAACCTAACACACACCACTTACATACACTCCATGGTGGTGATGGTGATCCTAACGCTCCATGGTAAATACACTCCCATGGTGGTGATGGTGAACCAATCGCTACCTGCAATTTTTTACCTCCCACGGTGGTGAGGGTGAACTAATGCTATCAGGTACACACACTCTCCAAGGTGGTGATGGTAAACCCTAATGCTCTGGGTACACATTCTCCCATGTTGGTGTTGGTGAAATTTAACGCTCCTGGTACTCGGTGGTGACAGTGAACCTAACGCTCCTGGTACTGCTCCCACGGTGGTGATGGTGGCCTAACGCTCTCTGACACCTGGCCCGCGATGGTGAACCTAACACTCCTGGTTTTTTACTCACGGTAAGTGATGGGTGAACCAACGCTCCTGTTTTTACACGCTCCACGGTGTTGATGGTGAACCTGTAACGCTCCTGGTACGCACTCCCACGGTGTTGATGAGTTGAACCCTAACTCCCTGGTACACACTTCCCACATTGGTGATGGTGAACCTAGCGCACTGGTGCACTCCTCCACAGTGGTGTTTGTGTGAACCTCAGTTCCTGTTACACGCCCACGATGGTGAGACCTTGCTCCCTGGCACACTCACAGTGGTGATGGTGAAGGCTTTCGCTCCCTGGTACACTCATGGTGGTGATGGTGGGCCCTAACGGCTCTTGAAAACACGCTCCAGCGGTGATGGGTGAAACTAGCTCCTTGGTGCCATGCCTACCGGTGGTGGCGGTGAACCTAACGCTCCCTGGTACACACTCCCACGGTGGTGATGGTGAACCAGCGCTCCTGGTACACACACACTCCCACAGTGATGGTGACGGTGGGTGAACACTCCCAGTGCACTTCGCCTGGTGGTGATGGTGAACCTTACTCACTAGTACACAGACTCACACGGTGGTGAACCTAGCACTCCATGTAGTTTTTTACTCCCATGTGGTGATGGTGATCCTAGCGCTCCTGGGTAAATACACTAACATGGTGGTGATGGTGATGACCTATCGCTCACAATTTTCGTCCCGGTGGTGGTGAACCTAACTTTTTCTGGTACACACACTCCAAGGTGGTGATGGTAAACTCTCCGGGTACACACGCGTTGTGGTGATGGTGAAAACTTAACGCTCCTGGTACGCTCCAGGTGGTGATGAACGCTTACGGTACTGCATTCCTCGGTGTTGATGGTGGCTAACGGCTCAGGCACAGACTCCATTGGTGATGGTTGAACTAACGCTTTCTGTACCTCCTATGGTGTTGATGGTGAACTGCGCTCCTTTTTTTACTCCCCGGTGATTGTGAACCCTAACTCCTGGTACACAGGCTCCCACGATGGTGAACTAATTGCTCTGTTGCACTCTCCACGGTGGTGATGGTGAACCTCACGCTCCCCTGAGACACCTCCCATGGTGGTGATGATGTGACTGGCTCCTGTTACACTCACGGTGGGAGTTGGTGAGACTATTTTCACCATTTTACCTCCCTGATGGTGATGGTGTTCTCCTGGTACACACACGGTGGTGTGGAACTACGCTCCTGGTACACACTCCCAGGTGGTGATGGTGAATCTAACGCTCCTGTAACGCCACTCCCACGGTGTTGAACCTGGCCCTGGTTTCAGTCCCACAGTTTGTGATGGTGAACCCAACTTTATCTGGTACACACTCCCGCAGTGGTGATGGTGAACCTAACGCTCCTGGTACACACTTCGACTGTGGTGATGGTGAACCTCGCGGCTCCCTGGTGCCTCTCATGGTGGTGATGGTGAGCCTAATGCTCTCTGTTACCTCCCGTGGTGTGATGGTGAACCTGTGCTCCTGGTACACACTCCGACGGTGGTGAACCTAATGCTCTCTGGTCACACAGACTCCCACGATTGGGTGAGACCTAACGCTCCCTGGTACACTCCCATGGTGGTGATGGTGAACCTAACCCTCCTGGGCCCACGGCAGCCGTAACT
>NW_024724129.1:0-20797 GCF_018991925.1 Homarus americanus | reverse complement strand
ACAAATTTGCCAAAATAGATTATCATAAACAGGAAATTGTATCATAAAAATGGAAATATCTACTTTCGGGAAAGTTGGTTAGATAACCAAATTTGCCGAAAACAGATTATCATAGAAAACGGGAAATTTGTATCATAAAAATGGGAAATATCTACTTTCCGGGAAAGTTGGTTAGATAACCTTTCCGAAAACAAATATCATAAAACAGGAAATTTGTATCTCATAAAAATAGAAATATCTACTTTCCGAGAAAGTTGGTTGGATAACACAACTTTCCGAAAATAGATATCATAGAAACAGGAAATTTGTATCATAAAATGGGAAATATCTACTTTCCGGAAAGTTGGTTAGATAACAAATTTGCCGAAAATAGATATCATAGAAAACGGGAAATTTGTATCATAAAAATGAAATATCTACTTTCCGGAAGAGTTGGTTAGATAACTAATTTGCCGAAAAGAAAATAGATTATCATAGAAAACGGAAATTTGTATCATAAAAATGGGAAATATCTACTTTCCGGAAAAGTATTATATATAAATTTGCCACTGGAATTATCTAGAAAACAGAAATGTATCATAAAATAATGGAAATATCTACTTTCAGGAAAGTTGGTTATATAACTTTCCCGAAAATAGATTAACAGAAATTGTATCTAAAAAATGGGTCATAGGAAATGTAGATATACTTTCCGAAAAAGTGAATGGTTACACTAATTTTGTGAAATGGATATCATTTAGAGAGTGAATTTTCAGTAAGAAATATTACTGAATTTTAAAATGGTATATCATAGAAAACTGAAAATTTTTATCAATTAAAAATGGGAAATATCTACTTTCCGGAAAGTTGGTTAGATAAAATTTGCCGAAAACAGATTATCATAAAACAGAAATTTGTATAAAAAATGAAATATCTACTTTCGGGAAAGTTGGTTAGATAACCAACTTTCGAAAATAAATATCATAAACAGGAAATTTTAATGAAATATCTACTTTCGGAAAGTTGGTTATATACTTCCCGAAAATAGATGGATTTTCTACTTTTCGGGAAAGGCGATATCGACTTTGAAATGGGTTACTGAATTTGGAAATATTACCTAATTTTTGCAGTGAATTATCATAGAAAACGTGAAATTTGTCATAAAAATGAAATATCTACTTTCCAGGAAAGTTGGTTAGATAACCAAATTGCCGAAAATAGATTATCATAAAACGAAATTTTATCAAAAATAGAAATATCTACTTTCGGGAAAGTTGGTTAGATAACCAAATTTTGAAAATAGATATCATGAAAACATTTGTTTTTTTGGGTTGGTTTTTTTGGAAATTTGTATCATAAAATGGGAAATATCTTTCGGGAAGAAGGTTTTGGTAGATTTTATTTTCAAAATGAATTTTTTTTTGGAAATAACAAATTGATATCATCTGAAAACAGGAAATTTGTATCATAAAAATGGGAAATATCTACTTTCCAGGAGAGGTTGGTTAGAATCAAATTGCCGAAATAGATATGAAAACGGAAATGTATCATAAAAATGAAATATCTACTTCAGGAAAGTTGGTTTATATACTTTAAAAAGTAGATAGATTTTCTACTTTTCGGGAAAGTGAATATACTTTTCGGGGAAGTGGATTTTCAATTTGGAAATATTACCTAATTTTGCGAAGTAGATTATCATAAAACGTGAAATTTTATCATAAAAATGGGAAATATCTACTTTCGGGAAAGTTAGTTTGATAACCAAATTTGCCAATAGATATATCATAGAAAACAGGGAAATTTTATCATAAAAATGGGAAATATCTACTTTCCAGAAGTTGGTGAATAATAAATTGCGAAAACAATTATCATAGAAACGGAATTTGTATCATAAAAATGGGAATATCTACCAGTTATAGATAACCAACTTGAAAAATATCATAGAAAACAGGAAATTTGTATCATAAAAATGGGAAATATCTACTTTCAGAAGGATTGGTTATATACTTTCCGAAAAAGTGAATAGATTCTCTTTTCGGGAAAGTAGATTATCGACTTTGAAATGGTTCGGAAATTTGGAAATATTACCTAATTTTGCGAAGTAGATTATCATAAAACGTGAAATTTGTATCATAAAAAATGGAAATATCTACTTTCAGGGAAAGTTGGTTAGATAAGCAAATTGCCGAAAATAGATTATCATAGATAACGGGAAATTTGTATCATAAAAATGGGAAATATCTACTTTCCGGGAAAGTTGGTTAGATAGACTCACAGCTCGATATCGAAAACAGGAAATTTGTATCATAAAAAAATGAAATATCTACTTTCCGGGAAAGTTGGTTAGATAACCAAATTGCCGAAAATGGATATCATAGAAAACAGGAAATTGTATTCACAAAATGGGAAATATCTACTTTCCGGGAAAGTTGGTTAGATAAACAAATTTGCCGAAAACAGATTATCATAGAAAACAGAAATTTGTATCATAAAAATGGGGAATATCTACTTTGCGGGAAAAGTTGGTTAGATAACCAAATTGCCGAAAACAAATATCATAGAAAACAGAAATTTGTATCATAAAAAATGGGAAATATCTACTTTCAGGAAAGTTGGTTATATACTCGAAAAATGAAATATTTCTTTCGGGAAAGTAGATATCGACTTTTCGAAATGGAATTTTTCGAGCCCCAGAAATATTACCTAATTTTGCGTAGATTATCATAGAAACGTGAAATTTGTATCATAAAAATGGAATATCTACTTTCGGAAAGTTGGTTAGATAACCAAATATGCCGAAATAGATTATCATAAAACAGGAAATTTGTATCATAAAAATGGAAATATCTACTTTCCGGGAAAGTTGGTTGGATAACAAATTTGCCAGCAATATCCATAAAACAGGAAATTTGTATCATAAATGGAAATATCTACTTTGCGGGAAAGTTGGTTAGATAACCAAATTTGCCGAAAACAAATATCATTGAAAACAGGAAATTTGTATCATAAAAATGGGAAATATCTACTTGCCGGGAAAGTTGGTTAGATAACCAATTTGCCGAAAACAAATATCATAGAAACAGGAAATTTGTATCATAAAAATGGGAAATATCTACTTTCCGGGAAAGTTGGTTAGATAACCAAATTTGCCGAAATAGATTATCATAAACAGAAATTTGTATCATAAAAAATGGAAATATCTACTTTCCGGAAAGTTGGTTAGATAACAAATTTGCCGAAAACAGATATCATAGAAACAGGAAATTGTATCATAAAAATGGGAAATACTTTCCGGAGAGTTCGTTATATCTCCGAAAGTAGATAGATTTTCTACTTTTCGGGGTAGATTATCGACTTTTCGAAGTAGATTTTCGAATTGGAAATATTACCTAATTTTGCGTAGATTATCATAGAAAACGTGATATTTGTATCATAAAAATGGAAATATATACTTTCCGGGAAAGTTGGTTAGATAACAAATTTGCCGAAAATAGATTATCATAGAAACGGGAAATTTGTATCATAAAAATGAAATATCTACTTTCCGGGAAAGTTGGTTATATAACCAATTTGCCAAAACAGATTATCATAAACAGGAAATTTGTATCATAAAAATGGAAATATCTACTTTCCGGGAAAGTTGGTTAGATAACCAACTTTCATAATTATAGAAAACAGGAAATTTGTATCATAAAAAATGGGAAATATCTACTTTCCGGGAAGAGTTGGTTATATCTTTCCCGAAAAGTGAATAAATTTTTCTACTTTTCGGCAAAAGTAGATTATCGACTTTTCGGGAAGTAGATTTTCAATTTTGGAAATATTACCTAATTTTGCGAAGTAGATTATCATAAAACGTGAAATTTGTATCATAAAAATGAAATATCTACTTTTCGGGAAAGTTGGTTAGATAACCAAATTTGCCGAAAATAGATATCATAGAAAACAGGAAATTTGTATCATAAAAATGGGAAATATCTACTTTCCGGAAAGTTGGTTAGATAACCAAATTTGCGAAAACAGATATCATAGATAACAGAAATTTGTATCATAAAATGGGAAATATCTACTTTCCGGGAAAGTTGGTTATATACTTTCGAAAAGTAGATGGATTTTCTACTTTTCGGGAAGTAGATATCGACTTTTCGGAGTAATTTTCAGGACAGAAATATTACCTGATTTTGAAGTAGATTATCATAGAAAACGTGAAATTTATCATAAAATGGGAAATATCTACTTTCGGGAAAGTTGGTTAGATAACCAAATTTGCCGAAAATAGATTATCATAGAAACAGGGAAATTTGTATCATAAAATGGGAAATATCTACTTTCAGGGAAAGTTGGTTAGATAACCAAATTTGCCAACAGATTATCATAGAAAGAGGAAATTTGTATCATAAAAATGGGAAATATCTACTTTCCGGAAAAGTTGGTTAGATAACCAACTTTCCCGAAATAGTATATCATAAAAACAGGAAATTTGTATCATAAAAATGGGAAATATCTACTTCAGGAAGTTGGTTAAATAACCAAATTTGCCGAAAACAGATTATCATAGAAAACAGGAAATTTGTATCATAAAAATGGGAAATATCTACTTTCCGGGAAAGTTGGTTATATACTTTCGAAAAGTAGATAGATTTTTCTACTTTTCGGGAAAGTAGATATCGACTTTTTGGGAAAGTGATTTTCAGTACGGAAATATTACCTAATTTTGCGAAGTAAATTATCATAGAAACGTAAATTTGTATCATAAAAATGGGAAATATCTACTTTTCGGGAAAGTTGGTTAGATAACCAAATTTGCCGAAAAATAGATATCATAAAACAGAAATTTGTATCATAAAAATGAAATATCTACTTTCCGGGAAAGTTGGTTAGATAACCAAATTTGCCGAAAACGATATCATACAAAACGGAAATTTGTATCATAAAAAATGGAAATATCTACTTTCCGGAAAGTTGGTTATATACTTTCGCGAAAAGTAGATAGATTTTCTACTTTTCGGAAGTAGATTATCGACTTTTCGGAAGTAGATTATTGAAATATTACCTACTTTTGCGAAGTAGATTATCATAAAACGTGAAATTTGTATCATAAAAATGGGAAATATCTACTTTCCGGGAAAGTTGGTTAAACAAATTTGCCGAAAATAGATTATCATAGAAAACAGGAAATTTGTATCATAAAAATAAATATCTACTTTCGGGAAAGTTGGTTGAATAACAAATTTGCCAAAACAGATTATCATAGAAAACAGGAAATTTGTATCATAAAATGGGAAATATCTACTTTGCGGGAAGTTAGATAACCAAATTTGCCGAAAAACAGATATCATAAAACCATTTGTATCATAAAAAATGGGAAATATCTACCTTCCGGGAAAGTTGGTTGGATAACCAACTTTCGAAAACAAATTATCATAGAAACAGGAAATTTGTATCATAAAAAAGAAATATCTACTTTCAGGAAGTTGGTTATATACTTTCAGTAGATAGTTCACGGGAAAGAAAGTATTATCGACTTTTCGGGAAGTAGATTTTCGAATTTTAAATATTACCTAATTTTGCGAAGTAAATTATCATAAGCATAAAGAAATTTATCATAAAAATGGGAAATATCTACTTTGGAAAGTTGGTTAAATAACAAATTGCTGGAAATAGATATCATAAAACAGGAAATTTGTATCATAAAAAGTAGGAAATATCTACTTTCCGGGAAAGTTGGTTAGATAAACAATTTGCCGAAACAGATATCTAGAAACAGGAAATTGTATCATAAAAATGGAAATATCTACTTTCCGGGAAAGTTGGTTAGATAACCAAATTTGCGAAAATAGATTATCATAGAAAACGAAATTTGTATCATAAAAAGTGGAAATATCTACTTTCCGGGAAAGTTGGTTAGATAACCAAATTTGCCAAAAACGGAATATCATAGAAACAGGAAATTTGTATCATAAAAATGGAAATATCTACTTTCGAAAATAGATTATCATAGAAAACGGGAAATTTGTATCATAAAAAATGGGAAATATCTACTTTCCGGGAAGTTGGTTAGATAACCAAATTTGCCGAAAATAGATTATCATAGAAAACGGGAAATTTGTATCATAGAAAATGGGAAATATCTACTTTCCGCGAAAGTTGGTTATCTACTTTCGAAAAAGTAGATCGTTTTCTACTTTCGGGAAAGAAATAGATTATCGATTTTTCGGGGAATAGATTTTCGAATTTGGAAATATTACCGAATTTTGCAAGTAGATTATCATAGAAAACGGGAAATTTGTATCACAAAAATGGAAATATCCACTTTCCGGGAAAGTTGGTTAGATAATAATTTTCGAAATGAATATCATAGAAACAGGAAATTTTTATCACCAAACAATGGGAAATATCTACTTTCAGGAAAGAAGTTGGATTTAGATAACCAAATTTTCAGAAATAGATATCATAGAAACAGGAAATTTGTATCATAAAAAATGGGGCTCTCACTTTCCGGGAAAAATGGTTAGATAACCAAATTTGCCGAAAACAGATTATCATAGAAAACGGGAAATTTGTATCATAAAAAATGGGAAATATCTACTTTCCGGGAAAGTTGGTTAGATAAACAACTTTCCCGAAAATAGATTATCATAGAAAATGGGAAATTTGTATCATAAAAAATGGGAAATATCTACTTTCCGGGAAAGTTGGTTATATACTTTCCCGAAAGTAGATAGATTTTCTACTTTTCGGGAAAGTAGATTATCGACTTTTCGGGGAAGTAGATTTTCGAATTTTGAGGGAAATATTACCTAATTTTGCGAAGTAGATTATCATAGAAAACGTGAAATTTGTATCATAAAAAATGGGAAATATCTACTTTCCGGGAAAGTTGGTTAGATAACCAACTTTCCCGAAAATAGATTATCATACAAAACAGGAAATTTGTATCATAAAAAATGGGAAATATCTACTTTCCGGGAAAGTTGGTTCAGATAACCAAATTTTCCAAAATGAATTATCATAGAAAACGGGAAATTTGTATCACAAAAATGGGAAATATCTACTTTCCGGGAAAGTTGGTTGAATAACCAAATTTTCGAAAATGAATATCATAGAAAAACAGGAAATTTGTATCATAAAAAATGAAATATCTACTTTCCGCGAAAGTTGGTTAGATAAACAACTTTCCCGAAAATAGATTATCATAGAAAACGGGAAATTTGTATCATAAAATATGGGAAATATCTACTTTCCGGGAAAGTTGGTTAGATAACCAAATTTGCCGAAAATAGATTATCATAGAAAACGGGAAATTTGTATCATAAAAAATGGGAAATATCTACTTGGGAAGTTGGTTATATACTTCCGAAAGTAGATAGATTTTCTACTTTTCGGAAAGTGAACCCTTTCGGAAGTAGGTACTCTGAAACTGAAATATTACTAATTTTGCGTAGATTATCATAAAACTTATGAAATTTATCATAAAAATGGGAAATATCTACTTTTTCGGGAAAGTTGGTTAGATAACCAAATTTGCCGAAATAGATATCATAAACAGGAAATTTGTATCAAAAATGGGAAATATCTACTTTCGGGAAAGTTGGTTAGATAACCAAATTGCCGAAAACGGAATCATCATAAAACAGGAAATTTGTATCATAAAAAATGGAAATATCTACTTTCGGGAAAGTTGGTTTAGATAACAAATTTGCGAAAACAGATTATCATAAAACAGGAAATTTGTATCATAAAAATGGGAAATATCTACTTTCCGAAATTAATTATCATAAAGCAGAATTGTATCATAAAAAAGAAATATCTACTTTCCGGGAAAGTTGGTTATATACTCTCGAAAGTAGATAGTTTTCTTTCGAAGTAGATTATCGACTTTCGGAAATAGATTTTCAGATTTTGGAAATATTACCTAATTTTGCGTAGATTATCATAGAAAACGTGATATTTGTATCATAAAAATGGGAAATATATACTTTCAGAAGTTGGTTAGATAACAAATTTGCCGAAAATAGATATCATAGAAACAGAAATTTGTATCATAAAAATGGGAAAATCTACTTTCCGGGAAAGTTGGTTAGATAACAAATTTGCAACAGATATCATAGAAAACGGGAAATTTGTATCATAAAAATGGGAAATATCTACTTTCCGGGAAAGTTGGTTAGATAATAACAAAATAAAATTATCATAAAAGCAGTTGTATCATAAAAATGGGAAATATCTACTTTCCGGAAAGTTGGTTAGATAACCAAATTTGCCGAAACAGATATCATAAAACAGGAAATTTGTATCATAAAAATGAAATATCTACTTTCCGGGAAAGTTGGTTATATACTTTCGAAAAGTGAAAAATCTATCTACTTTTCGGGAAAATGTATTCTCGAAATTTTCGGAAACACAGTATTACCTAATTTTGCGAAGTAATTATCATAAAAACAGTAAATTGTATCATAAAAAATGGGAAATATCTACTTTCGGGAAAGTTGGTTAGATAACAAAATTTGCCGAAAACAGATTATCATAAAACGAGGAAATTTGTATCATAAAAAATGGGAATATCTACTTTCCGGGAAAGTTGGTTATATACTTTCCCGAAAAAATAGATTTCTACTTTTCCGGAAAGTAGATTATCGACTTTTCGAAATGGAATTCGGATACAGAAATATTACCTAATTTTGCGTAGATTATCATAAAACGTGAAATTTGTATCATAAAAATGGGAAATATCTACTTTTCAGGAAAGTTGGTTAGATAACCAAATTTGCCGAAAATAGATATCATAAAAAAGGGAAATTGTATCATAAAAATGGGAAATATCTACTTTCCAGGAAAGTTGGTTAGATAACCAAATTTGCCGAAAACTGATTATCATACAAAACGGGAAATTTGTATCATAAAAAATGGGAAATATCTACTTTCCGGGAAAGTTGGTTAGATAACCAAATTTGCCGAAAACAGATTATCATAGAAACAGGAAATTTGTATCATAAAAAATGGAAATCTACTTTCCCGAATATCATAAGAAGCAGAAATTTGTATCATAAAAATGGGAAATATCTACTTTCCGGAAAGTTGGTTATATACTCCCCGAAAAGTAGATAGATTTTCTACTTTTCAGGGCGATTATCGACTTTTCGGGAAATAGATTTTCGAATTTTGAAATATACCTAATTTTGCGTAGATTATCATAAGAAACGTGATATTTGTATCATAAAAATGGGAAATATATACTTTCCGGGAAAGTTGGTTAGATAACCAAATTTGCCGAAAATAGATATCATGAAACAGGAAATTTGTATCATAAAAATAAATATCTACTTTCCGGGAAAGTTGGTTAGATAACAAATTTGCCGAAAACAGATTATCATAGAAACGGAAATTGTATCATAAAAATGGAAATATCTACTTTCGGGAAAGTTGGTTAGATAACAACTTTCGAAAAATTATCATAGAAAACAGGAAATTTGTATCATAAAAATGGAAATATCTACTTTCCGGAAAGTTGGTTAGATAACCAAATTTGCCAACAGATTATCATAGAAAACAGGAAATTTGTATCATAAAAATGGAAATATCTACTTTCCGGGAAAGTTGGTTATATACTCGAAAAGTAGAAAATCTATCTACTTTTCGGGAAAGTAGATTATCGAAATGGAGCCTCAGGAAATATTACTAATTTTGCAGAAGTAGATTATCATAAAGAAACGTGAAATTTGTATCATAAAAAATGGGAATTTCTACTTTCAGGGAAGGTTGGTTAGATAAGCAAATTTGCCGAAAACAGATTATCATAGAGAACAGGAAATTTGTATCATAAAAATAGGAAATATCTACTTTCCGGGAAAGTTGGTTAGATAACCAACTTTCAGCATTATCATAGAAAACAGGAAATTTATCATAAAAATGGGAAATATCTACTTTCCGGGAAGTTGGTTAGATAACAAATTTGCCGAAAATAGATATCATAAAACGGAAATTTGTATCACAAAAATGGGAAATATCTACTTTCCAGGAAAGTTGGTTAGATAACAAATTTGCCGAAAAACAGATATCATAAAACAGAAGTATCATAAAAATAGGAAATATCTACTTTGCGGGAAAGTTGGTTAGATAACAAATTGCCGAAAACAAATATCATAAAACAGGAAATTTGTATCATAAAAATGGAAATATCTTTCCGGGAAGTTGGTTATATACTTTCGAAAAGTAGATAGATTTTCTACTTTTCGGGAAAGTAGATTATCGACTTTTCGGGGAAGTAGATTTTCGAATTTTGGGGGAAATATTACCTAATTTTGCGTAGATTATCATAGAAAACGTGAAATTTGTATCATAAAAAATGGGAAATATCTACTTTTCGGGAAAGTTGGTTAGATAACCAAATATGCCGAAAATAGATTATCATAGAAAACGGGAAATTTGTATCATAAAAAATGGGAAATATCTACTTTCCGGGAAAGTTGGTTAGATAACCAAATTTGCCGAAAACTGATTATCATACAAAACGGGAAATTTGTATCATAAAAAATGGGAAATATCTACTTTGCGGGAAAGTTGGTTAGATAACCAAATTTGCCGAAAACAGATTATCATAGAAAACGGGAAATTTGTATCATAAAAAATGGGAAATATCTACTTGCCGGGAAAGTTGGTTAGATAACCAAATTTGCCGAAAACAGATTATCATAGAAAACGGGAAATTTGTATCATAAAAAATGGGAAATATCTACTTTCCGGGAAAGTTGGTTAGATAACCAAATTTGCCGAAAATAGATTATCATAGAAAGCGGGAAATTTGTATCATAAAGAATGGGAAATATCTACTTTCCGCGAAAGTTGGTTAGATAACCAACTTTCCCGAAAATAGATTATCATAGAAAACGGGAAATTTGTATCATAAAAATGGGAAATATCTACTTTCCCGAAAATAGATTATCATAGAAAACGGGAAATTTGTATCATAAAAAATGGGAAATATCTACTTTCCGGGAAAGTTGGTTATATACTCTCCCGAAAAGTAGATAGATTTTCTACTTTTCGGGAAAGTAGATTATCGACTTTTCGGGGAAGTAGATTTTCGAATTTTGGGGGAAATATTACCTAATTTTGCGTAGATTATCATAGAAAACGTGATATTTGTATCATAAAAAATGGGAAATATATACTTTCCGGGAAAGTTGGTTAGATAACCAAATTTGCCGAAAATAGATTATCATAGAAAACGGGAAATTTGTATCATAAAAAATGGGAAATATCTACTTTCCGGGAAAGTTGGTTATATAACCAAATTTGCCGAAACAGATTATCATAGAAAACAGGAAATTTGTATCATAAAAAATGGGAAATATCTACTTTCCGGGAAAGTTGGTTAGATAACCAACTTTCTCGAAAATAGATTATCATAGAAAACGGGAAATTTGTATCATAAAAAATGGGAAATATCTACTTTCCGGGAAAGTTGGTTATACTTTCCGAAAAAGTAGATATTTTCATTTTTCGGCAAAGCAGATTATCGACTTTTCGGGAAGTAGATTTCGAATTTTGGGGAAATATTACCTAATTTTGCGCAAGTAGATTATCATAGAAAACGTGAAATTTGTATCATAAAATGGAAATATCTACTTTCCGCGAAAGTTGGTTAGATAAACAACTTTCCTGAAAATAGATTATCATAGAAAACGGGAAATTTGTATCATAAAAAATGGGAAATATCTACTTTCCGGGAAAGTTGGTTAGATAACCAAATTTGCCGAAAATAAATTATCATAGAAAACGGGAAATTTGTATCATAAAAAATGGGAAATATCTACTTTCCGGGAAAGTTGGTTAGATAACCAAATTTTCCGAAAATAGATTATCATAGAAAACGGGAAATTTGTATCATAAAAAATGGGAAATATCTACTTTCCGCGAAAGTTGGTTAGATAAACAACTTTCCCGAAAATAAATTATCATAGAAAACGGGAAATTTGTATCATAAAAATGGGAAATATCTACTTTCCGGGAAAGTTGGTTAGATACTGTCGAAAGTAGATAGATTTTCTACTTTTCGGGAAAGTAGATTATCGACTTTTTCGAAGTGGATTTTCGAATTTTGGGGAAATATTACCTAATTTTTTTGCGAAGTAGATTATCATAGAAAACGTGAAATTTTTATCATAAAAATGGAAATATCTACTTTCCGGGAAAGTTGGTTTAGATAACAAAGACACTTAATGAATTATCATAAAACAGAAATTGTATCATAAAAATGAAATATCTACTTTCCGGAAAGTTGGTTAGATAACCAAATTTGCCAAAACAGATTATCATAGAAAACGAAATTTGTATCATAAAATGGGAAATATCTACTTTCCGGGAAAGTTGGTTATATACTTTCCGAAAAGTGAATGAATTTTCTACTTTTCGGGAAGTAGATATCGCTTTTTCGGGAAGTGAATTTTTCGAAACTGGAAATATTACCTAATTTTGCGAAGTAGATTATCATAGAAAACGTGAAATTTATCATAAAAATGGGAAATATCTACTTTCCGGGAAAGTTGGTTAGATAAACAAATTTGCCGAAAACAGATTATCATAGATAACGGAATATCATAAAATGGGAAATATCTACTTTCCGGGAAGTTGGTTAGATAACCAACTTTCGAAAATCATTATCATAGAAACAGGAAATTTGTATCATAAAAAATGGAAATATCTACTTTCCGGGAAAGTTGGTTAGATAACAAATTTGCCGAAAATAGATTATCATAAAAACAGGAAATTTGTATCACAAAAATGGGAAATATCTATTTCCGGGAAAGTTGGTTAGATAACCAAATTTGCCGAAAACAGATTATCATAGAAAACAGGGAAATTTGTATCATAAATGGGAAATATCTACTTTGCGGGAAAGTTGGTTGAATAACCAAATTTGCCGAAAAACGAATATCATAAAACGGAAATATCATAAAAATGGGAAATATCTACTTTCAGGAAAGTTGGTTATATACTTTCCCGAAAAGTAGATAGATTTCTACTTTTCGGGAAAGTAGATTATCGACTTTTCGGGAAGTAGATTTTCGAACCTGAAATATTACCTAATTTTGCGTAGATTATCATAGAAACGTGAAATTTGTATCATAAAATGGGAAATATCTACTTTTCGGGAAAGTTAGTTAGATAACCAAATTTGCCGAAAATAGATTATCATAAAACAGGAAATTTGTATCATAAAAATGGGAAATATCTACTTTCCGGGAAGAGTTGGTTAGATAACCAAATTTGCCGAGCGATTATCATACAAAACGGGAAATTTGTATCATAAAAATGGGAAATATCTACTTTGCGGGAAAGTTGGTTAGATAACCAAATTTGCCAAAAACAGATATCATAGAAAACAGAAATTTGTATCATAAAAATGGGAAATATCTACTTGCCGGGAAAGTTGGTTTAGATAACCTAAATTTGCCGAAAACAGATATCATAGAAACAGAGGAAATTTGTATCATAAAAAATGGAAATATCTACTTTCCGGAAAAGTTGGTTAGATAACCAAATTTTGCCGAAAATAGATATCATAGAAACAGGAGAAATTTGTATCATAAAAATGGGAAATATCTACTTTCCAGAAGTTGGTTAGATAACCAAATTTGCCGAAAACAGATATCATAGAAAACAGGAAATTTGTATCATAAAATGGGAATATCTACTTTAAAATAGATTATCATAGAAACGGAAATTTGTATCATAAAAATGGGAAATATCTACTTTCCGGGAAAGTTGGTTGGATAACCAACTTTCCCGAAAATAGAATATCATAGATAACAGGAAATTTGTATCATAAAAATGGAAATATCTACTTTCCGGAAAGTTGGTTATATACTTTCCCGAAAAGAATAGATTTTCTACTTTTCGGGAAAGTAGATATCGCTTTTCGGGAAGTAGATTTCGAATTCTGGAAATATTACCTGATTTTTACGAAGTGAATTATCATAGAAAACGTGAAATTTGTATCATAAAAATGAAATATCTACTTTCCGGGAAAGTTGGTTAGATAACCAAATTTGCCGAAAATAGATATCATAAACAGAAATTTGTATCATAAAATGGGAAATATCTACTTTGGGAGAAGTTGGTTGAATAACCAAATTTGCCGAAAACATTCATCATAAAACAAGTTGTATCATAAAAATAGAATATCTACTTTCCAGGTAGATTATCATAGAAAACAGAATTTTGTATCATAAAAAATGGAAATATCTACTTTCCGGAAAAATGTTTGAATAACCAAATTTGCCGAAAACAGATTATCATAAACGGGAAATTTGTATCATAAAAAATGGGAAATATCTACTTTCCGGGAAAGTTGGTTAGATAACCAACAAAACTAGTTATCATGAAAACGGGAAATTTGTATCATAAAAATGGAAATATCTACTTTCCGGGAAAGTTTGGTTATCTTTCGCGAAAAGTAGATAGATTTTCTACTTTCGGGAAAGTAGATTATCGACTTTCGGGGGAAGTAGATTTTCGAATTTTGGGGAAATATTACCTACTTTTGCGAATTAATTATCATAGAAAACGTGAAATTTGTATCATAAAAATGGGAAATATCTACTTTCCGGGAAGTTTGGTTAGATAACAAATTGCCGAAAATAGATTATCATAGAAACGGGAAATTTGTATCATAAAATGAAATATCTACTTTCCGGGAAAGTTGGTTAGATAACAAATTTGCCGAAAACAGATATCATAGAAAACAGGAAATTTGTATCATAAAAATGGAAATATCTACTTTGCGGGAAAGTTGGCTAGATAACCAAATTTGCCGAAAGACTATCATAAAACGATTTGTATCTTAAAAAATGGGAAATATCTGCTTTCCGGGAAAGTTGGTTAGATAACCAACTTTCGAAATTATCATAGAAACAGGAGATTTGTATCATAAAAATGGGAAATATCACTTTCGGGAAGGTGCGAAAGTAGATGAATTTTTCTTTTCGGAAGTATCGGCTTTTCGGAGATGGATTACTTGAGCCACAGAAATATTACCTAATTTTGCGAAGTAAATTATCATAAGAAAACGTAAATTTGTATCATAAAAAATGGGAAATATATAAGGAAAGTTGGTTAAATAACCAAATTGCCGAAAATGAATTATCATAGAAACAGGAAATTTGTATCATAAAAAATGGGAAATATCTACTTTCCGGCAAAGTTGGTTAGATAACCAAATTTGCCAGAGATATCTTGAAAACAGAAATTTTGTATCATAAAAATAGAAATATCTACTTTCCGGGAAAGTTGGTTAGATAACCAAATTTGCCGAAAATTAGATTATCATAAAACAGGAAATTTGTATCATAAAAAATAGAAAATATCTACTTTCAGAAGAATTTGGTTAGATAACCAAATTTGCAAAAACAGATTATCATGAAAACAATTTGTCATAAAAAATGGAAATATCCTTTCCCGAAAATAGATATCACAAAGCAGGAATTTTGTATCATAAAAAATGGGAAATATCTACTTTCGGGAAAAATGTTTAGATAACCAAATTTGCGAAAACAGATTATCATAGAAAACAGAAATTTGTATCATAAAAAATGGAAATATCTACTTTCCGGGAAAGTTGGTTAGATAACAACTTTGCGAAAATATGTTATCTTAAAACAGAATTTGTATCATAAAAATGGGAAATATCTACTTTCCGGGAAAGTTGGTTAGATAACCATTTGCCGAAAAAAGAATTATCATAGAAAACGGGAAATTTGTATCATAAAAATAGGAAATATCTACTTTCCGGGAAAGTTGGTTTGATACCAAATTTTCGAAATTATCATAAAACAGGAAATTTGTATCATAAAAATAATATCTACTTTCGGAAAGTTGGTTTCTTTTCGAAAAGTAGATTAGATTTCAGGAAAATAGATTATCGACTTTTCGGGGAGTAGATTTTTCGAACTGGAAATATTACCTAATTTTGCAAAAGTAGATTATCATAGAGCGTAAATTTGTATCATAAAATGGGAAATATCTACTTTCGGGAAAGTTGGTTGGATAACAATTTGCGAAAACGATTATCATAGAAAAGGAAATTTGTATCATAAAAATGGGAAATATCTACTTTCAGGAAAGTTGGTTAGATAACCAAATTTGCCGAAACAGATATCATAGAAACGGAAATTTGTATCATAAAAATGGGAAATATCTACTTTCGGGAAGTTGGTTAGATAAAATTTCCCGAAAATAGTTATCATAGAAAAACAGGAAATTTGTATCATAAAAATGAAATATCTACTTTCGGGAAAGTTGGTTATATACTTTCCCGAAAAGTAGATAGATTTTCTACTTTTCGGGAAGTAGATTATCGACTTTCGGGAAGTAGATTTTCGATTTGGAAATATTACTAATTTTGCAAGTAGATTATCATAGAAAACAGTGAAATTTATCATAAAAATTGGAAATATCTACTTTCAGGAAAGTTGGTTAGATAACCAAATTTGCGGAAATAGATATCATAGAAAACAGAAATTTGTATAAAATGGAAATATCTACTTTCGGGAGGTTGTTAGATAATAGTTGTAAAAGATTATCATAAAGCAGGAAATTTGTATCATAAAAAAATAGAAATATCTACTTTCCGGGAAAGTTGGTTAGAAGTTAAATTTGCGGAAAACAGATTATCATAGAAAACAGGAAATTTGTATCATAAAAATGAAATATCTACTTTCGGAAGAAGTTGGTTGAATAACCAACTTTCGAAAATAGATATCATGGAAAACAGGAAATTTGTATCATAAAAATTGGAAATATCTACTTTCCGGGAAAGTTGGTTATATACCGAAAATTATTAGATTTTCTACTTTCGGGAAAATAAATTATCGACTTTTCGAAATGGAATTTTCGGGAAATATTACCTAATTTTGCGAAGTAGATTATCATAAAACGTAAATTTATATGAAAATGGAAATATCTACTTTCCGAGGAAAGTTGGTTAGATAACAAATTTGCCGAAAATATAGATATCATAGAAAACAGGAAATTTGTATCATAAAAAAATGGGAAATATCTACTTTCAGGAAAGTTGGTTAGATAACCAAATTTGCCGAAATAGATATCATAGAAAACAGGAAATTTGTATCATAAAAATGAAATATCTACTTTCCGGGAAAGTTGGTTAGATAACCAATTTGCCGAAAACAGATTATCATAGAAACAGGAAATTTGTATCATAAAAATGAAATATCTACTTTCGGGAAAGTTGGTTTAGATAATAACTTTCCCGAAAATAGTTATCATAGAAAACGAAATTTGTATCATAAAAAATGGGAAATATATCTACTTTCCGGGAAAGTTGGTTAGATACTTTCGAAAATAATTTTCTACTTTTTTGAAAGTAATATCATTTTCGGAGTTGGTTAGATAGATTTACCAAATTGCGATAGATTATCATAGAAAACGTGAAATTTGTATCGTAAAAAATGGGAAATATCTACTTTCAGGGAAGTTGGTTGAATAACCAACTTTTCCGAAAATAGAATATCATAGAAACAGGGGATTTGTATCATAAAAATGAAATATTACTTTCGGGAAAGTTGGTTGGATAAATTTAAAATAGATCATGTAATGGGAAATTTGTATCATAAAAATGGAAATATCTACTTTCGGGGAAAGTTGGTTATATACTTTCGAAATGGATTCTTTTTGGAAATGAATTTGACTTTTGAATGAATTACAGGAAATATTACCAAATTTGCCGAAAACAATTATCATAGAAAACAGGAAATTTGTATCATAAAAATGGGAAATATCTACTTGGAAAGTTGGTTAGATAACCAATTTGCCGAAAATATTATCATAGAAAACAGAAATTTGTATCATAAAAAATGGGAAATATCTACTTTCCGGGAAAGTTTGTTAGACAATTTTCGAAAAACCGATATCATAGAAACAGGAAATTTGTATCATAAAATGAAATATCTACTTTCAGGAGGGTTGGTTAGATAACCAATTTGCCGAAAATAGATTATCATAAACGAAATTTATCATAAAAAATGAAATATCTACTTTCCGGGAAAGTTGTTTAGATAACCAACTTTCCGGAAAATAGATATCATAGAAAACAGGAAATTGTATCATAAAAATGGAAATATCTACTTTCGGGAAAGTTAGTTACTACTTTCCCGAAAAGTAGATAGATTTTCTACTTTTCGGGAAAGTAGATTATCGACTTTCGAAGTAGATTTTCTGAAACAGAAATATTACCTAATTTTGCGAAGTAGATTATCATAGAAAACGTGAAATTTGTATCATAAAAAATGGGAAATATCTACTTTCCAGGAAAGTTGGTTTAGATAATTTGCGAAAATAGATATCATAGAAACAGGAAATTTGTATCATAAAAATGGGTGATATCTACTTTCCGGGAAAGTTGGTTTAGATAACAAATTTACTGAAAAAGATTTCATAAACTGGAAATTTGTATCATAAAATGGGAAATATCTGCTTTGCGGGGAAGTTGGTTAGATAACCAAATTTGCCGAAAAGAATTATCATAGAAGCAGGAAATTTGTATCATAAAAATGGGAAATATCTACTTTCAGGGAAAGTTGGTTGGATAACAAATTTACTGAAAATGATTATCGTATAAACAGGAAATTTGTATCATAAAAATGGAATATCTTATTTCCGGGAAGTTGGTTAGATAATAAATTTGCCGAAATGGGTATCATAGAAAACGAAATTTGTATCATAAAAAATTGGAAATATTACTTTGGAGTTGGTTGTTTTGATTATCATAGAAACAGAAATTTGTATCATAAAATGAAATATCTACTTTCCGGGAAGTTGGTTAGATTAAATTGCCGAAAAGTTAGATTTTGTATTAATAAGTGAGTATCTACTTGGGGTTGGTTGTTTTTGTGTTTGGTTTGTTCATAAAAATGGGAAATATCTACTTTCAGGAAAGTTGGTTAGATAACCAAATTTGCCGAAATAGATTATCATAGAAACGGAAATTTGTATCATAAAATTGGGAAATATATACTTTCGGAAAGTTGGTTAGATAACCTTTGCGAAATAAGATTATCATAGAAGCGGAAATTTGTATCTAAAAAATGGGAAATGTTACTTTCCAGAAGAAGTTGGTTGAATAACCAACTTTCCAATAAATATATGAAAACAGAGGAAATTTCAGCACATCATAAAAATGGAAATATCTACACTTTCGGGAAGTTGGTTAGATAACAACTTTCGAAAATAGATATCATAGAAAACAGAGGAAATTTGTATCATAAAAATGGGAAATATCTACTTTCCGGGAAAGTTGGTTAGATAATAAAATTTGCCGAAAACAGATTATCTAGAAACGGAAATTGTATATAAAAAATGGAAATATCTACTTTCAGGAAAGTAGATAGATTTCTACTAAAATGGAATTATCGACTTTTCAAGAGTAGATTTTCGAATTTGGGGAAATATTACCTAATTTTGCCAAGTAATTATCATAGAAACGTGAAATTTGTATCATAAAATGAAATATCTACTTTCCGGGAAAGTTGGTTAAATAGCAAATTTACTTAGAAAATAGATTATCATAAAACAAGGAAATTTGTATCATAAAATGGGAAATATCTACTTTCCAGAAAGTTGGTTAGATAACCAAATTTGCGGAAACAGACTATCATGAAAACGGAGAATTTGTATCATAAAAAATGGGAAATATCTACTTTCAGGAAAGTTAGTTAGATAACCTTTCGAAATACGTTATATAGCGGAAGTTTATCATAAAAATAGGAAATATCTACTACAGGAAGGTTGTTTTAGACTAAATTTGCCGAAAACAAGATATCATAAAACAGGAAGTTGTATCATAAAAATAGAGATATCTACTTTCCGGAAGTTGGTTAGATAACCAAATTGCCGAAAACAGACTATCATGAAAACAGTGAAATTTGTGTAAAAAATGAAATAATCTACTTTCCAGGGAAGAGTTGGTAAAAGATGACAACTTTCCGAAATAAATATCATAGAAAACAGGAAATTTGTATCATAAAAAATGGAATATCTACTTTCCGGGAAAGTTGGTTATATACCTTCCCGAAAAGAACATAGATTTTCTACTTTTTCAGGAAGAGTAGAATCATCGACTTTTCGGGAGTAGATTTTCATTACAGGAAATATTACCTAATTTTTGCGAAGTAGATTATCTAGAAGCAGTGAAATTTGTATCATGAAAATGGGAAATATACTTTCAGGGAGAGGATTGGTTAGATAACAAATTTGCGAAATAGATTATCATAAAAAACGAAATTGTGTATCATAAAAATGAAATATACTTTCCAGGGAAGAGTTGGTTAGACCAACAAATTTGCCGAAACAGATATCATACACAACCGGAAATTTGTATCAAAAAATAGAATATCTCCACTTTTTCCGGGAAAGTTGGTTATATCTTTCGAAAAAAGTAGATGAATTTCTAACTTTCGGGAAATAGATTATCGACTTTTCGAGAGTGAATTACCTAATTAAAGTAATACCTAATTTTGAGAATTATCATAAACAATTTGTATCACAAAAAATGGGAAATATCTGCTGGAAAGTTGGTTGAATAACCAAATTTGCCTAAACAAATTATCATAAGAAACAGGAAATTTGTATCATAAAAATGGAAATATACTACTTTTTAGGAAAGATTTGAATAACAAATTGCCGAAAACAGATATATATCATAGAAGCAGAAATTTGTATCATAAAAATGAAATATCTACTTTCAAGGAAGTTGTTAGATAATAACTTTCCGAAATAGTTATCATGAAAACAGGAAATT
>NW_024724128.1:0-8522 GCF_018991925.1 Homarus americanus | reverse complement strand
CAGGTACACACCTGATACCCCAGGTACACCTCTGACACGCCCACGTACACCTCCGATAATTCTAGTACACCTGATACTCCCATGTACACCTCTGGCACCCCAGGTACTCCTCTGACACTTCCTGGGATACCCTGACATTCCTTATGTACACACCTGATACTCCCAGGTACACCTCTGACACGCCCACGCACACCCTCCGATACTCCCAGGCACACCTCCGACATCCCAGGCACACCTCTTACACTCCCCAGGTACTGGACACTCCATGGTTCACCCTGAGACTCCCAGGCACACCTCTGACACTCCCTGGCACACCTCCGATTTTCCCAGGTACACCTCCACACTCCCCAGGTGCAGCCCTTGAGACTCCTGCACTTCACTGACACTCCCTGGGATACCTCTGACATTCCTCTATACACCTCTGACACTCCCAGGTACACCCTGATAAGCTCCCAGGTACACCCTGGCACCCCAGGGTCCGCCTCTGACACCCAAGGTACAACCTGACACTCCCAGGTAAACCTCCTGATACCCTAGGTACACCTCCGACAATCCCAGGCACACCGCTGACGCCCCAGATACACCTCTGACACTCCAAGGTACACCCCTGACACTCCCAGGTACATCATTGACACTCCTGGGCAGTCCACTGACCTCCTGGTACACTCCCTCTAACACTCCCAGGCAAACGTCCGACACTCCCAGATATATCTCTGACACTCCCAGGTACATCTCTGACACCCCAGGTACACCTCTGACACCGCCAGGTTCACCTCTGACAATCCCAGGTACTCCCAGGAAACCTGGAGGCACACCTCTGACACTCCCAGGTACACCTCTGACACCCCAGGCACACCTTGATATTCCCCAGGTACACCTCCCGATATTCCCAGGTACACCACTGATACTCCAGGCACACCTTGAGACCTAGGCACCCACCGACACCCTAGCACACCCTGACATTCCCAGTTACACCTCCAAGACTCCCCAGCCACACCCCCCTGACACCCCAGCAGGCACACCTCTGGACACTCCCCAGGTACACCCCTGACCTCCCCAGGTACACCTCAGACACTCCTAGGGCATACCTCTCACGCCTGCAGGTACACACCTCTCACACCCCAGGCACTCCTGTGACACACTCCCCTGGTACTTCTCTGACACCCCAGGCACACCACCCCAGACACCCCAGGCACACCCCAGACACTCCCAGGTGCGCCTCAGACACCCCAGGCACACCTCTGACACTCCCCAGGCACACTGCTGGCACTGCCAGGCACACCTGACACTCCATGCACACCTGACACTCCTGGGGACACCTCTGACACCCCTGGTACACACTCAGACACCCCATGCACACCTCTGACACTCCCAGGCACACCTCTGACACTCCTGTACACCTCCTCTGACACCCAGGCACACCCCCACACCCAGGCACTCCACCGACATTCCCCTGGCACACCCTCTGACACCCCAGGCACACGTCCGACACTCCCAGACACACCTCTGACACTCCCCAGGCACATCTCTGACACCCCTGTGCACAGCCCTCTGGACACCCCAGGCACACCTCTGACACTCCCCAGGCACACCCTGACAACTCCTAGGCACTCCTCTGTCACTCCCCTGATACACCTCTAACACCCTGCGTGCACCGCTGGATTACTCCTAGGCACACCGCTGACACTGACAGTTACACCCTCAGACACTGCCAAGCACACCTCAGACACACAGGCACACCCTCAGACACTCCCCCAGGCACAACTCAGACACCTGCTGCGCACTCCTGACACTCCCCAAGCACCTCTGACACCCCAGGCATGTCTCTGACACCCAGGTACACTTCAGACACACTCCCAGGCACACCTTGACACCCCAGGCACACCTCTGACACTCCCAGGTACACCTCTTGACACTCCCCAGGTACACCTTGACACTCCCATGTACTCCACTGACATTCCTGGTACATCAGTCTGACACTCCCAGGTACACCGCTGACACTGCCAGTTCACACTCTCAGACTGCCAGGTACACCTCAGACACTCCCCAGGTACACCCTCAGAAACCCAAGGTGCACCTCTGACACCCCAAGTGCACCTCTGACACGCCTAGGCACACCCCTGACACTCCCCAGGCACACCTCAGGACACCCCAGGCACACCGCTGACACCCAAGGCACACTCTGACATTCTCAAGTACTCCTCTGACACCCCAGGCACACCTCCGACACTCCAAGGCACACTTCACAATTCTGTAGGTACACTGACACTCCCATAGGCACACCGCTGACACTCCCAGTTACACCTCTGACACTCCAGGTACACCACCTCTGACACTCCCCAGGCACAATTCACTGACACTCCCAGGCACACCTTGACACTCCCAGGTACACCTCTGACACTCCCAGGTACACCTCCATGACACCCCCAGGTGCCACCTTGACACGCCCAGGTACACCTCCTGATACTCCCCAGGTACACATCCGATAATCCCAGGCACACCTCTGACACCCCAGGTACCTCCTGACACCTGGTTCACCTCTGAGACTCCCCAGGCACACCCTGAGGCCCCAGGTACACCTTGACACTCCCCAGCCACACCTCTGACACCCCAGGCACACCTCTGACATCCAGGCACACCTGTGACACTCCCCAGGCACACATCCGATAATCCCAGTGCACACCTCTGACACTCCCAGGCACACCTTGACACTCCCAGGTACCCACTGACATTCCCTGGTACACACGTCTGACACACTCCCAGGTACACGGCTGACACTGCCACACTCAGACACTGCCAGGTACACCTCAGACACTCCCAGTACACCTCAGATACCCAAGGTGCACCTCTGACACTCCCATGCACCTCTGGACACGCCCACCTCTGACACTCCCAGGTACACCCCAGACACTCCCCAGGTACACTGCTGACACTCCCAGGTACACCTCTGACACTCCCACGTACACCTCTGACACTCCCCAGGTACACCTCCAACACTCCCCAGGTACACCTCCGACACTCCCAGGCACACCCCACACTCCCCAGGCACACCTCCGACACTCCCCAGGCACACCTCCGACACCCCAGCAGGCACACCTCAGACACTCCCCAGTGCACACCTTGACACTCCCCAGGTACCCACTGACATTCCCCAAGTACACGTCTGACACTCCCCAGGCACACGCTGACACCAGCACTCAGACACTGCCAGGTACACCTCAGACACTCCCCAGGTACACCTCAGACACCCAAGGTGCACTTGACACTCCCTGCGCACCTCTGGACACGCCTAGGCACACCCTGACACCCCAGGCACACCTCAGACACTCCCCAGGCACACACTGCTGACACCCCAGGTACACCCTGGACACCCCTGCACGTACACCTCTGACACCCCAGGTACACCTCCGACACTCCTGCACACCTCCGACACTTCCAGGCACACCTCCTCACACCCCAGGCACACCTGACACTCCCAGGTACACCTGACACCCCAGAGGCCACCCCAGACACTCCCCAGGTACATCTCTCAGCACCCAAGGTGCACCCCTGACACTCCAAGCACTCTCTGACATGCCTAGGGCACACCCTGACACTCCCAGTACACCTCAGACACTCCCAGGCACACCGCTGACACTCCCCAGGTACACCTCTGACACTCTTACGTACACCTCTGACACTCCCAGGTACACCTCCGACACTCCCAGGTACACCTCCGACACCCCAGGCACACTTCACACTCCCCAGGTACACCTCCGACACCCCAGTACACCATGACACTCCCAGGCACGCCTCTGACGCTCCCTAGCACACCTCCTGACAATCCCAGCTACACCTCCGAGACTTATCATTTACACCCCCAACACTCCCAAGCACACCTCTGACACACCCAGGCACCTCCTGGATACTCCCAGGCACACCTCCTGATACCCCAGGCACACCTCTGGCACCCCCAGGCACTTCACAGCCCCTGGCCACCTCTGACATTCCCAGGCACACACCTGATAATTCCCAGGCACACCACCTCTGACACGCCCACGTACACCTCCGATACTCCCAGGCACACCTCCGATACCCCAGGCACACCTCTGGGACACCCCAGGTACCTTTCTCTGACACCCTGGTTCACCTCTGAGACTCCCCAGGTACACCTCTGACACTCCTGGTACACCTCTGATTTTCCCAGGCACTCTGATACTCCCAGCACCTTGAGACTCCCCAGGTGTTCTCATTCTGACACTCTGGGACACTCTGACATTCCAGTAGGTACACCTCTGACAATCCCAGGTACACCTCTGATACTCCCCAGGTACACCTCTGACACTCCCAGGTCCGCCTCTCTGACACTCCAAGGTACAACCTGACACTCCCAGGTAAACCTCTGATACCCTAGGTACACTGACAACCGAGGTACACTGCTGACGTTCCCAGGCATACCCCTGACACTCCAAGGCACACCTCTGACACTCCCAGGTACATCTCTGACATTCCCAAGTAGTCCACTGACCTCCCCTGGCACACCCCAACACCCTAGGTAAACGTCCGACTCCCAAGCAGATACCCCCTGAGACACTCCTAGGCATCTCTGACACTCCCAGGCACACCTCTGACACTGCCAGGTTCACCTCTGACAATCCCAGGCACTCCCCTGAAACTCCCGAGCACCTCCGACACCCCAGGCACAATTCTCTGACACTCCCCAGGCTTACCTCCGATATGCCCAGGCACACCTCCGATATTCCTATAGGCACACCACTGATACCCAAGGTGCTGTCTCTGAGACTCCCCAGGTACTCCCACTGACACCCCTAGCACACCTCTGACATTCCCAGTTGGCGACCTCCAAGACCCCACACACCCCTGACACCCAGGTACACCTCTGATACCCCAGGCACACCTCTGGACCCTCCCCAGGTACACCTCTGCCCCTCCCCAGGTGCACACACCCTAGACACTCCCAGGTATACCCCACAATCGCAGGCACACCTCTCACACTCCCATATACTCCCAGACACCCCTGGTACCCTCTGACACCCCAGGCACACCCCTGTACACCCCAGGCCACCCCAGACACCCCTGTATACCCCCAGACACACCCCAGGCACACCTCTGACACTTGTGCACACTGCTGGAAATTTGCTGTGGGCACACCTCTGACACTCCATGCACACCTCCTGACGCTCCTGTGGGACACCTGACACTCCCCAGGCACACCTCAGACACTCTGGCTGCACACCTCTGACACCCCAGGTACACCTCTGACACTCCCCAGGTACACCCCTTGACACTCCCAGGCACACCCTCTGACACTCCCCAGGTACCCACTGACATTCCCTGGTACACCCTCTGACACTCCCAGGTGGCCACGTCCGACACCCCAGATGCCACCCCCACACTCCCAGGTACATCTCTGACACTCCTGCACACCCCTGACACCCCAGGCACACCCTGACACTCCCAGGTACACCTCCTGGACAAACTCCTAGTACTCCTCTGTCACTCCTGATACACTCCTAACACTCCCAGACCTCTCACACTCAGGTACACCTCTCACCTCCCAGGTACTCCTGTGACACTCCTGGTACTTCTCTGACACTCCCAGGTACACCTCAGGCACTCCCAGGTACACCTCAGACACTCCCAGGTATACCTCAGACACTCCGAGCACACCTCTGACACTCCCAGGTACACGCTGGCTGCCAGGCACACACCTCTGACACTCCATGTGCACCTCCGACTCCCAGGACACCTCTGACACTCCCAGGTACACCTCAGACACTCCCATGTACACCTCCTGGCCTCCCAGGTGCACCTCCTTGACACTCCCAGGGTACTCCCTGATATTCCCTGGTGCACACCTCTGACCTCCCTGAGTGCACGTCCGGCGCTCCCAGATACACCTCTGACACTCCGGTCACATCTCTGACACTCCCGGTACCTCTGCCTCCCAGGTTCACCTTTGACACTCCCAGGTAGCACCTTTGGCTGGGTGCTCCACTGACATTCCTGGTTACGTCTGACACTTCCAGGTACACGCTGACACTGCCAGTTACACCTCAGACACTGCCAGGTACACCTCAGGCACTCAGGTACACCTCAGCTCAGGTGCACCTCTGACACTCAGTGCCTCCTGACACGCCTAGGCACACCTCTGACCTCCCAGGTACACCTCAGACACTCCCAGGTACACCGCTGACACTCAAGATACACCTCTGACATTCTCAAGTACTCCTCTGGCCTCCCAGGTACACCTCCGACACTCCCAAGTACACTTCCTCCACACTCCCAGGTACACCTCCGACACTCCCAGGCACACCGTGACCTCCCAGTTACACCTCTGGCCCCTGGTACACCTCTGACTCAGGTACAACTCTGGCCTCCAGGGTACACCTTTGACCTCCCAGGTACACCTCTGACACTCCCAGGTACACCTCTGACACTCCCAGGTACACCCTCTGACACGCCCAGGTGCACCTCTCGATGCTCCCAGGTACACATCGATAATCCCAGGACACCTCTGACCTCCCAGGTACTCCTCTGACCTCCCTGGTTCACAGAGACTCCCAGTACACCTCTGACACTCCCACTCCCTAGAGCCTCCTCTGTCCCACTCCTGATACACCTCTAACCTCCCAGGTGCACCGCTGACACTCCCTAGGTACGCTGACACTGACAGTTACACCTCAGACACTGCCAAGTACACCTCAGGCAGGTACACCTGGACACTCCCAGGTACAACTCAGACCTCCAGGTGCACCTGGCCTCCCAAGTGCACCTCTGACCTCCTAGGCACCTCAGGCATCCAGATGCACTTCAGACACTCCCTGGGTACACCTTTGGCCTCCCAGGTACACCACTGGCCTCCCAGGTACACCTCTGACCTCCCAGGTGCACCTTTGGCCTCCCGGGTACTCCACGACATTCCTGGTACGTCTTGACCTCCCAGGTGCACGGCCCAGTTACACCCTCAGGCACTCCCAGGTACACCTCCAGACACTCCAAGGTGCACCTCTGACACTCAGGTACACTTCTGACCTCCCAAGGTACTCACTGACATTCCCTGGTACGTCTGACACTCCCAGGTACACCTCTGACACTCCGCCAGTTACACCTCAGACACCGCTGAGGCCACCCCTCAGACACTCCCAGGTACACCCTCAGGACACTCAAGGTGCCTCTGACACTCAAACCATGTTTTCAGGTGCCACCTGACATTCCTGGGTACCTCTGACACTCCCCAGGTACACCTCTGACAGCTCCTAGGCACTCCTCATGCCGTGATACACCTCTAACCTCTGGTGCACCGCCCCGACACTCCTAGGTACACCGCTGACACTGACAGTTACACCTCTGATCACTGCCAGGTGCCTCCAGACATTGCCAGGTACACCTCCGATACTCCCAGGTACAACTCAGACACTCCAAGGGTACACCTCTGACACTCCCAAGTTTACCTCTGACACTCCTAGGCACACCTCTGACACTCCCAGGTACACTTCAGACACTCCCAGGTACACCTTTGACACTCCCAGGTACACCTCTGACACTCCCAGGTACACCTCTGACACTCCCAGGTACACCTTTGACACTCCCAGGTACTCCACTGACATTCCCTGGTACACGTCTGACACTCCCAGGTACACCGCTGACACTGCCAGTTACACCTCAGACACTGCCAGGTACACCTCAGACACTCCCAGGTACACCTCAGAGCCTCCAAGGTGCACCTCTGACACTCCCAAGTGCACCTCTGACACGCCTAGGTACACCTCTGACCTCCCAGGTACACCTCCCAGGTACACCTCTGACACTCCCAGTTACACCTGAGGCATTCAAGTGCTCCTCTGGCCTCCCAGGGTACACCTCCGACCTCCCAGGTACACTTCTCACACTCCCAGGTACACCTCCGGACCCTCCCAGGCACACACGCTGACACTCCCAGGTACACCTCTGGCACTCCCAGGTATACCTCTGACACTCCCAGGTACACCTCTGACACTCCCAGGTACACCTTTGACCTCCCAGGTACACCACCTCTGGCCTCCCAGGTACACCTCTGACACTGCCAGGTTTCACCTCTGACACTCCCAGGTACTCCTGTGACACTCCCAGTACACCTCCGACACTGCCAGGTACACCTCAGACACTCCCAGGTACACCTCCAGACACTCCCAGGTACACCATGACACTCCCAGGTACACCTCTGACACTCCCAAGCACACCTCTGAGCACTCCCAGGTACACCTCCGACACTCCCAGGTACACCCCGACACTCCCAGGTACACTTCTCCCGCCTCCCAGGTACACCTCCGACCTCCCAGGTACCTGCCCACTCCCAGGTATGCCCCTCTGCACTCCAGGTACCTCCGAGCACTCCCAGGTACGTCTGACCTCCAGGTACCTGACACTCCCAGGTGCACCTCTGACCTCCCAGGTGCACCTCTGACCTCCCAGGTACCTGCCCAGGCCTCCCAGGTACTCCACTGACAATCCTGGTACCTCTGACATTCCCAGTTACATCT